>NC_053156.1:181263944-181563944 GCF_016835505.1 Polypterus senegalus | reverse complement strand
TACTTTTTGAATGGCTTCATCTGTATACCTATTTACATAGTAATGTTTTAATGCCTAATAAGTCAGTTATAAGTTTTAGGTCCTCAAAAATCAAAATGCCCATATATGTCTTGCTCAGATGGAAGAACTTTGGCTTAGAAATGTGTCTTTAGATTTGGAAAATAAAATTTATAACGTGTAAAACAACCCAGCGTTTGTACAAAATATGGCAATCTGTCTAGGATGCAGCTCTGTTTTCAACTCCACAATCTTTGGAAAATCTTTATTCTTTTACTCTTAGCTGATATGAACTGTTAATTTCTTAGGTATTAAAGAAGGTAGTCATTACCAACATGTCTTAAATAAATTAATATATATTTTCTAAGTTTATATTGTTATACAGCTTTTTAAACACTGTAAATGGCTTTTGAAATATACTAGGCTACCTCTCAACTTTTGTCCTTTTACATAGGTTAGCACTTGTAACTGTATTTGCTTGTATAAGATTGTGAATTTCCCTTGGGATTAATAAATTATCTATCTATCTGTCTGTAAGCTATTTTGCTTGTAACTGCCCCCTCTTAATGTTACACCTTTGACGTTCATCCTTGATCATTTTGTAGTAGGAATTGGTGGGGTTTTTGTTTTGTTTGCGACAGATGAAACCATTCAGATCAGGATTGACCACTATGTTTACTATTTTGATTATCAATTGCTGCTGAGGCATTTTTGAGTTTAGAGTATTGTTCACTATCCTGAAATTTGTAATCCAGTAAATGACCATTGAGCTTTTATATGCCCCTCCCAAATTCTATTACAAAGAACTTCATGATATGCCTTAAGTTCTTATTCTGTGAAGCATTGAAGTTTCAGAATTGTTTTTCCACAAGTTTAAAGTATATTGATATGATTATGTTTATATATTAAGGTACTGTGCACCTTATTTTGACCATTAACTTTTCAAGTGGCATTTCCCATATGCAGTGTTTGCACCTATCTTCTTTCTAATTTTCATTTAAACCGTTATGAAAGGACCTCAAGTGAGAACATATTTGATTCAAACTGATGTTGGATAGAAAATTTTTTTATATTGAAATGTTCTTTAGTCTTACCCCACTCCTATAGCACCTTTTTATCATTTACATTTTCACAAAGCACAATAATGTTTTGACAAACATGTAGAAAGGTTATATTATTTCTCCATAATAGATGTCGTAGACAGTTCATCACGAAAATGGGGGTGATCCAAAATTTTTTAAAAAATGACACAGCTCAATGAATATTAATTTCAGAATACAATAGAGAAGAGTTGGTTCTTCAGCCAGATCTGAACTTTGGGACCAAAGAAGCATCACAGGCAGATGTCGGAAGAAAGGTTCAGGAAGTGGGTGGGGCAGACCTGAATGAGTATTTGCCACACGTAGTCCTGCGAGACTTACAGTTTACGGATGAGTCCATCTTCAGATTTCTGTTGTCTCGCAGGATTATGCCGGGTAAGAGTGTTTTGCAGAGTTTTCTTTCTTTCTTTTTTTATTTTGGAATAACAAAGTCTTGAACATTATTCTGAAATGGACAAAAAGCAAGTAATGCATCAGCTTAGGGGGGAAAAAATGATAGCAGCCAAGGTCTGAGAGCCCTAGAAGGCATGACTTTAGCATTAGACAGAAGTTAATAGACTATTTTAAAGAAGTTACAATATCATGTGAGCAAACTTGTATAACTGTCGCTCTCATAAATACTTTTAATAGAGTTAAATGAAGAAAAATGTAAATTCAAAAGCAAATTAGATTAGATAGAGCATTTTTCTCGTGTCTTTCAGTGACTTGCTACAAGCTATTAACTACATAAAGCTGCACAGGTACTCAGAAAAGCAAGTCCTTTGCATCACCCATGAGCTTCACCATATCTGTGCTATATGCTGATTGACCTTTTATAAAAAAAAAAAAAAGTTAAATCATAAGTGTACACTTAATTTTGAAAATATGAAAATATAATTGTGTGACAGTGTCATATGTAACAATAGTAATCCAATCTTTTTTTGCTGAATATGCCAAGCTATGGTTGGGATATATGGAATGTAAAGTAAGAGATTTGTCAAGTATTTTAAAACATGTTCTATTGTATATGTCTGTTCTAGCCACTGTTCTGTCCTTTACTTTTATCTCTGTTGGAAGCATGTATGCTGAACAAAGTTCAAATGCACAATAAAAACATTGAATGGAACATATTGGATTTGACCAAGCATCTGTATATCAGGTACTGTATAGGCAGACATTGTCCTGAAAAGGATTAATCAGATCCATTTAACATTAGATTTATTTGAAATAATTTCTTGAAATTTGTGTGTTAAAGACAAGTTATATCATTGGTGTCTTCAGTATTTTGATTGTTTACTATTTGAGAGTAGCTCCAGCAAGACTTAACATAACATTGTCTACCACACTTAATTAAATATAATTTTCATTCCACTTGTATATAAGTACTAGCTGCGTAAGGCCATGTTGTAAAAAGCCCAGGCTCTTAGAAATTATAACTATTGAAATTGTAACATACCATCAATGATGTTAATTACTTGATTGTTAAGTCATTCAACGACATTTTTTGTGCACAGAATGGCACGCTTGACAAAGGACTGGGCCATGTCCTTAGATTCTGTCTCCAAATATTTTATTAACAATGGAACAGTGGCGGGCAGCACGGTGGCGCAGTGGTAGCGCTGCTGCCTCGCAGTTAGGAGACCCGGGTTCGCTTCCCGGGTCCTCCCTGCGTGGAGTTTGCATGTTCTCCCCGTGTCTGCGTGGGTTTCCTCCGGGCGCTCCGGTTTCCTCCCACAATCCAAAGACATGCAGGTTAGGTGGATTGGCGGTTCTAAATTGGCCCTAGTGTGTGCTTGGTGTGTGGGTGTGTTTGTGTGTGTTCTGCGGTGGGTTGGCACCCTGCCCAGGATTGGTTCCTGCCTTGTGCCCTGTGTTGGCTGGGATTGGCTCCAGCAGACCCCCGTGACCCTGTATTCGGATTCAGAGGGTTAGAAAATGAATGGATGGATGGATGGAACAGTGGCATATCATGGATTCTGGCACTTCAATCAGTCACATAGCTGCTAAATGAGTTTCTCCTCGGCGGTTTTCTTTTGCCTATATGCTCACCTTCCTTGTCTATCAGCTGCTAAGAGAGAGTTTCTCTCTCTTTGGAGATTTCTTTTTGCCGATGTGTGCGCTTTGCTTGTGTATTGGCGGCTAAGTGAGTTTCTCTTTCCTCAGCAGTTTCACTCTGGTGATGGAGTCTGGCCCTCACCTCCACTTCTATGCCACCTGGGCCAGACAGACAGACACATTTATATATAAGAAGCATCTTTCTGAATTCCTGTGTTATCTCTTATTGATCTGTGTCTTTGTCATTTACTTGTAGTCCTCATTACCAGATGAATTTCACATTCTAAAATAATAAACTGTATCTTCTGTATGTAGTGTATTTAAAATATATTCAACAGACTTGTTCAGCTGCTTGTAGCATGCAGCATCTTGTTAATATTACATCCAATATATTAATCAAGCTTACAGTAATTAACATTTTCAAGTGTCTTTTTTTTTTTTCTTAGGGTACAGCAGTGATACTTTTGTGGCCAATCAACATACGTAATTGCTTCCTTTTCTTCCATACTTTACTTGAATGGCACGTTTAATGTAATTTTAAAATCTTACTGGAGATATTGATAAAACCTTTGGGGATGCTCAATAACAGAAAAGGGAATGTTTCTTTTTGTAGTGGCATATGCATATTAAGTACAGGTAAAATTCCATTACAACGAACTGCCAGGGACCTAAAATGTAGTTGTAATGAGATTCTGTATTTGTTGCTATAGTGATTTCTTTAACTTGTAATCATTTCAATAGCTTTTTTCATGTTCATTTTAATCTTCTACTGTCTTCAAGTTATGCTGCCGAGAATTTTTCTTTCAGGGTGCTAATGATGCCCAAATCCAATGGCTGAAGCACTGCTTTGCAATTGGGTGGGATGAATTCAATGCGAACATTATCTAAATGCGGAAGCATGTTGTGGGCAGCACAGTTATCAATCAGAAGCCGAATCATCCTTCATATTGTGAGGTTTCTGAACTCTTTTGGGATCGCCCCCATAATGGGAACGTCACTTTTTGAAGTGTGTCCCAAAGCTCGAGTGCCACATCTGTATAAGATTGCTTGTCCGTTGCCAGGGCAGGGCAACAGCAGGCTCACAGCAGTGCAGTGAGGCCCCACAGAAGCAAATCATAAAAGATCGTGGTCGTGCTAGAAGTCCCTGAGTTACACCCCAAAACACGAGGCTGAGTCTTAGTACTTTAGCAAAACCAGCTTTATTCAGTTTGAAACAGGAAGAGCAGGGTTTTTTATTGTAGCGGGATCTGCCACTCTCCTATAAACAGACACAGGAGTCAGACAGGGTTGTGACTTGGTTAGTGGCCAAGTAATCCTGTTCCCTGCATTTACAATGTTCCTTGCATCACCCTTCGAGATTTTTTCTTTTTGCTTTGGTGAAGAGCCTCAGCAGAGCTAGGAGCCTGCTGTTGCTCTGGCAATGGATACACAGTCTTCCACAGATACGGTGATTGCACTTAGGGGCGCTCTTTGGCGTGTTGTCCAGTTGGGTGTGGTCCCAAGAGAGTTTAGAAACCTCACATTTTCTTGAATGAGTGCCGCATTAATAGTAATGTTTCTTGAACGAGCATCACTTAACCACATAAAAACAGCTTTTTCCCATACATTTGTAACCCGGTCTTTTTTTGCTCGGTCTTGCAAGAAAGTTGACAGTGTCGATGGCAAAATTCCGAATTCACTGGCAACGTCTTTTTGCTTTTTGCCGCAATCAAGACCTGCAAAAGTGTTTTTTTTTTTTTCTTTTTCATTTTCTAATGTGAATTATCGTTTTTTCATGTCTGCCATTTACTATAGAAGGGTGACAATGAGTTAAATTCCAATAGATGTTTTTCAAATGTTGACAAGCAATAAGCAAAAGGTAATTCCAATAGATGTTTTTTAAATGTTGATGAGCAATAAGCAAAAGGTATCACTGAAAACCACCGAATACCAAAACAGCAAAAAAACAGTACGAGGAAAGTTCAAAGAAAGACTTTTTTTTTACAGTGTTTGTTTGGGGATCGTTGTGCACAACTGAGCTGCAACCACAGAACTAACTGCTCTGTGGATGATTCATTCAAGCATTTCAAGGTCTTTTGGGCACTTCGCTGTAATGAAAGTATCTGCTGAATGTACTTTATAGTAAAGAGATTTCTATAGACTTGTTTCATTATGAGTAAACTGCCGGGACCATAAAAATACTTTGTTGTAAAGATGTTCATTGTAACGGAATTTTACCTGTATTCAAAATTCCTGCTTATTAGAAGTGGGGAAATGTGTTGTAATGTTCAGAACCGATTTTGTCTTTTGCCTCAGATTGACAACAGATTGCATATTACATGTTCACATTGTAATAATCGCGCTGAATAATGTCTTTGCTTTCCTGAATGAGTTGTCCAATATGTCTTTCTATAATAATTCTGTGCATAATTTAATGGGTAATCCATCTAATTTTCTGTGTCCTGTTTGATCAGTTTTATTTTTGACCTACATCTGCCCTACCTAAAATATGCTCATGTGAAACTCAAGTACAATATGCAAATTATATTATAAAATCAAATGTATAGTTTATTTTGCTGTTTCACATGTGTATTATATATATATATATATATATCCCAAACATAGATGATTGGATTACTGCATAAGACCAGTGTTCTCCCCAGAATTTTTTTACAGCCAGGTGGCATGAAAACGTAGCCGGGTAGGGCGGGATGGGGAAATTTGGTGCTAGGGAAAATTAAATGTGCACTGTTTTTATTAGTTAATTATTTATTATTTTCAAATGCTCAATATGACATTCCTTTTTTAAGATTTGATACTTGTGCCAGAATATTTTTTATTAAATTTAAGAAATATCCAATTCAGGATCCTGCAACCCTAACAAAAATTTTAAATAATTGTTATGACATAAACCAAGAGGCGCAAGTATTGTTGCTGTTGGGAAGAAAATTGAAAACAATGGAGAAAAAAGTATGGGAAACCTAATGAAGAAAAATTTAAAAATATTCTTCAAAGCCAACATGCATATGCAGAAGGTGTCTTGAGTTAAATATTCTTCTTTTCTTCCAAGAAGTCCTGTTGTCCCTAGGATCTGGACCCTTCAAGGAGATCAGCATTAGATTACTTAGAGTGCTTTGATTCATGTGATTTCTCAAACATCTTGATCCTTTCACATTCAGCTGTGCTCACTGGGATCACTAGCCCAATATGAGCTAGTTTGGCTAAATTTGGAAACGACTCTTTGAGCTGTGATGTTGCCATTTTGTATCAAGTCTTTGTATGATTGACTTCTGATCATTTTTGACACAACTGTCCATTCTTGCCTGCTACTTTCATACTTTAAAAGTGGAGGGCTACCATTTATGGAGTAATGATCGAAAAGAATTTCAGCAGACTCACTTGAATTGTGAGTTTTTTCATTGAAAACTTTTGAAAAGCTGGAAATAATTGGCATTTCAGAGAATCTTGCATCTAGGTGCTTGACAACTGTCTGTAGGTATTTATCATATATTGTAGTTTTGAATGACATTACATCACTCTGTGTATAAACAGTATGGAGATCTGACCATTCTTCTGCCAGACAATGATGAAGGCTTTGAAAAGATCTCCCAGGAGTGTCTTTCAACTCCATGATGGACAATATTGTGGCGAACAAAATTGGCTCAATTTCGGTAAGATTGAAATCTTGCCTTTGCCATGCCTTAAATAAGTTGGACAACAAATGTAATACGCCTGAAAGCATCATCTGAGAGGAAACTAAGCAGATGTGTTAAAACGTACAATTTAATCCTTCAGCTGTGATGTCATTTCGCTCAGTTCTCTCTTTCCAGTGCAGCTATGACATTCATCATACACTGTCGTAGTGACTTGTTCTGCAGAGCCATCTAGTGTCACATGCCATTTTCAGCTTAATCTGGGGAATGTTCATAATAATTTGGATTTCCGTTTAAACAGCCATCCTAACTGAAGAATTTTGGAATGGAACAGCTGCCTTAAAATGTCATTCAGTTTTTTTTTTTTAAATGTACAGCAGCTGCTGCTTGGGTACTTGCAAGGACAGTTGACCAAGAGTCCAGATGTTTTATCTTTAAGCAGTTTTGCCACACCTTTGTTTACCAATCATAACATTCACTACATCTGACCCTAGTCCAACCAGATTAGCAGTTTTCAAGCCTTGAGTGTACATAGTCTCACTCAATGTGTTGGTTATAGTCTACGCTTTGCCGTCAATCATATTGCGGATTGATACAAAACTAATTCTGACCTCTTATAACCTGGTGAACATATTTAATGTAAATAATTCTCCATCCATCCTCTACTGCTTATCCAAAATCGGGTCGCCGGGGCAGCAGCTGCTTGAGCAGAGATGCCCAGATCTCCCTCTCCCCGGCCACTTCTAGTTCTTCTGGGGGAATCCCGATGTGTTCCCAGGCCGGCTGAGAGACCATGTCCTGGGCCGCCTCCTGGTTAGACATGCCCGGAACACCTTACCAGGGAGGCGTCCAGGAGGCATCCTGATCAGATGCCCGAGCCACCTCATCTGACTCCTCTCGATGCGGAGGAGCAGTGACTCTACTCTGAGCTTCTCACCCTAACTTTAAGGGAAAGCCCGACACCCTGCGGAGGAAACTCATTTCAGCTGGTTGTATTCGTGATCTCGTTCTTTCTGTCACCACCCCACAGCTCATGACCATAGTTGAGGGTAGGAACGTAGATCAACCGGTAAATTGAGAGCTTTGCCTTTATGGCTTAGCTCCTTTTTTTTTTTTTATTTATTAATTTTATTACAATCAATACATAGCAATCAAGTTTTTCAAAAAAAAAAAGAATTATGCTAAGAACAGATCGATCCCCACCCCTGAGAGAGAGAGCAAGCCAAACGGTGTAAAATTTAAGGCTTGTAAAAATACCTAAATCAACAAATTCTCTGTGCTTTATAAAATCATTTCAAAATATTACTGATTAGATCCTGCCATGTTTTGAAAAAAGTCTGCACAGATCCTCTAACTATTTGATTTTTTCCAATTTTAAATAATATAACACATCAGTTTCCCACTGACTTAAAAGAGGAGAGTTTGGCTTAGCTCCTTTTTCGCCGCGACAGCCTGATGCAGAGTCTGCATCACTGCGGACGCTGCACCGATCTGCCTGTCAATCTGCCACCCCATTCTTCCCTCACTCGTGAACAAGACCCCGAGATACTTAAACTCCTCCACTTGGGGCAGGATCTCGCTCCCAACCCTGAGAGGGCATTCCACCTTTTTCCGGCTGAGGACCATGGTCTCGGATTTGGAGGTGCGGATTCCCATCCCAGCTGCTTCACACTCAGCTGTGAACCGATCCAGTGAGAGCTGAAGATCATGGCCTGATGAAGCAAACAGGACAGCATCATCTGCAAAAAGCAGGGACCCAATCCTGAGCCCACCAAACCGGACTCCCTCAATGCCCTGGCTGCGCCTAGAAATTTTGTCCATAAAAGTTATGAACAGAATTGGTGACAAGGGGCAGCCCTGGCGGAGTTCAACTATCACTGGAAACAGCTCTGACATCGGTTATACAGGGACCGAACAGCCCTTATCAGGGGGTCTGGTACCCCATATTTTTGGAACACCACCCACAGGATTCCCTGAGGGACACGGTCAAATGTCTTTTCCAAGTCCACAAAACACATGTAGACTAGTTGGGCAAACTCCCATGCACCCAACAGGACCCTGCTAAGGGTGTAGAGCTGGTCCACTGTTCCGCGACTAGGACGAAAACCACACTGTTCCTTTTGAATCCGAGGTTCGACTATCTGATGGACCATCCTCTCCAGGACCCCCCGAATAGACTTTTCCAGTGAGGCTGAGGAGTGTGATCCCTCTGTAGTTGGAACACACCCTCTGGTACCCTTTCTTAGAAGGGGACCACCACCTCGGTCTGCCAATCCAGAGGCACTGTCCTTGATGTCCATGTGATGTTGCAAAGGCGTGTCAACCAAGATAGTCCTACAATATCCAGAGCCTTGAGGAACTCCCGGCATATCTCATCCACCCCTGGGGCCCTGCCGCCAAGGAGTTTTTTGACCACCTTGGTGACCTTAGTTCCAGAGATGGGAGAGCTCACCTCCGAGTCCCCAAGCTCTGCATCCTCATTGGAAGGCATGTTATTAGGATTGAGGAGATCCATTAAGTACTGACCCACAACCTCTTGAGTCGAGGTCAGCAGCGCACCATCACCCCCCATACACAGTGTTGACACTGCACCGCTTTCCCCTCCTGAGACACCAGATGGTGGACCAGAATCTCCTCGAAGTTGTTCTCCATAGCCTCCCCAAACTCCTCCCACTCCTGAGTTTTTGCCTCAGCAACCACTGAAGACGTATTCCACTTGGCCAGCCGCTACCTATTAGCTGCCTCCAGAGTCCCATAGGACAAAAAGGTCCTGTAGGACTCCTCCTTCAGCTCGACATTATCCCTTACCGCCGTTGTCCACCATCGGGTTCGGGGATTGCTGCTACGACAGGCACCGACCACCTTACGGCCACAGCTCCGGTCAGCCACCTCAACAATAGAGGCACGGAACATGGCCCATTCGAACTCAAAGTTCTGTTGAAGGTGGAATTTGAATCTACTACTGACAGGGGACTCTGCCAGATGTTCCTAGCAGACCCTCACAATACATTTGGGCCTACCAGGCCTGACTGGCATCCTCCCCCACCATCGAAGCCAACTCACCACCAGGTGGTGATCACTTGACAGTTCCACCCCGAGTGTCCTAGACATGTGGCCGCAAGTGCGACGACACGACCACGAAGTCGATCGAACTGAGACCTAGGGTGTCCTGGTGCCAGGTGCACATATGGACACCCCTATGCTTGAACATGGTATTCATTATGGACAATCCATGATGAACACAGAAGTCCAATAACCAAACACCGCTCGGGTTCAGATCGGGGGTGGGTGGCCATTTCTCCCAATCACGCCCTTCCAGGTCACACTGTCATTGCCCACGTGAGCATTGAAGTCTCCCAGCAGAACGAGGGACTCCCCAGAACATGTATAAAATAAGTATGCCCACACCTACTTGGCGCCTCTCACCGGGGACAACTTCAGAATGGCAGAGAGTCCAGCCCCTCTCAAGGAGATTGGTTCCAGAGTCCACGCTGTGCATCGAGGAGAACCTGTCTATATCTTGCCGGAACCTCTTGACCTCGCGCACTAGCTCAGGCTCCCTCCCCTTCAAAGAGGTGACATTCCACGTTCCCAGAGCCAGCTTCTGTAGCCGAGGATTGGACTGCCAAGGTCCCTGCCTTCAGCCTCCACCCAACTCACACTGCACCCAACCTCCTTGGCCCCTCCTACAGGTGGTGAGCTCATGGAAAGAGGGACCCACGTTGCCTGTTTGGGCTGTGCCCGGCCAAGCCCCAACTCCAGGCCTGGCTCCCGAGGGAGGCCCTGTTGACCCGCGTCCGAGCAAGGGAAAACGCCGTCCAAAGTATGTAAATAATTGTTTTACAACTGAGGTGTCTGTGGTTTCATCACATAGAATACTGAAAACATTTTCAGCGTGTATTTTTCAGCAGTTCTTACATTATTTTTTCAGAGGTGTAATGTGCATTTTTACCAACATTGAGATGTAAAAAGGGGCAACTAATTTCTTTGCAGTGTTCCAACACCTTTTCAGACAACATTGTATGTGGCATCTCATTTTTGCCAACCAATACATTGATCTTAAAGTTCCCACAAAGGCAAATCTCTGTAAGATATTTAACACAGATCCAGATCTTTTAATTTCACCAATTCCAGTTTGCTCTACTACACGCTTTCCTAAAAAGTCTGCAGAAGACTCAATGTGCATTTTACTTTTGCATGGTCCAGCAAGCTTTATTTTTGAATTCTTGTGCATGGCATGTTTACCTTGGGTAACTCCCTCCTTGGGGGGTATTTGTTTGAATATTTCACACACAGTGTCCACCTCATACCATTTTCTTTGACTATTAGCCAATCAAATCTTTAAACCATTGTTTGTTTATGTCGGATAAGTGGTGCTTAGAGTTATCAATTGGCAGAATGTGTACTGAAGAGATTTCCCCTGATGGACCAGCCTTTCCAATGTCTTTGTCTGAAACTGCCACATCAGCAGTTGACATGGCACCTTCATTAGTTTGTGGTGTCTCTTTTCTGAAATAACTAAGCAGTGTTGCTTATGTTGGTAAAACGTTTGGGGGGAAAAAAAAAACATATGAAAAAGACTTTTGAGTGGGAAAGTGGGAGCCTGTTGGATATTCAATGCACAATTGCACTATGGCAGGGCAAGATGTGAACAAAAAACGGAATGGCAGATATGTCACTTAACAAATCCCTCAGGATTTCAGTGACATAATTGTTGCTCAGGATACAGTGTGTGCTGCAAGGGCTTCTGCACACTTTTTGCAATATGGACACAGGTCCAAATATGAACAAATATAAGAACAACAGATGGGGTCACTTTAACAGGAACCACAGTGAGTGCTACAAGGATTTTTGCACACAGAACCCACCCCGTGCTTAAACATATATATATATTTTATGTTTTGTCATTGATATGAGTGTTGTTGTCATATCTATCTATTTATATTATATATATATATATATATATATATATATATATATATATATATATCAAAATACCTGCATTGGCATGAGAAGTAAAAAGAAAAGGAAACATTTTAATAATAACGTAACATGATTGACAATGTAATTGTTTTGTCATTGTCATGAGTGTTGCTGGCATATATATATACATATATACAGACACATATAAACATATATATATATATATATATATATATATATATATATACACATCTATACACATATATATATATATATATATATACAGTTATATATACACATATACACACACACATATATACATATACATATATAAACACACACATATATACATACTGTATATACAACATATACATATCTACATATATACTGTATATACACATATATATACAAATCTACATATACTGTATATATATATATATATATATATATATATATATATATATTTTAGGGTGGGACTCGACTAAAAAATTAATCCAATTAATTAGAGGCTGTGTAAGAATTAATCTTGATTAATCGTATGTAATCATTACACGTAAATTTGCCCCAAATCGCAAAATTTTTTTTTTTTAATTTAAAACGGTTTTAGTGGGCGACAGAATCAAATAATAGACATGGACATGAATATTGTAAACTGAAGCTGTTTTAATTTCTGAAAAAAAAGCTTTTAAACTGCATTTGAATTCAAAACAGAAGTACATTTTCAGAATAGTATTGTCTTTAAATAATAATAACCAAAATTTCAACATAAAGTGCAGTTTTTCTTCTTAAAAAATAAGTCAGAAACATAAAAGGTAATTTGACCAACTTATCTTTAAACTCTGAGTAACATTAGCCAAAATTATTTTGTACATTAGGCTAAAACAGTGTGATCATTGAACATTTTGTAATTAGATGTATTTAGAATTACTAACGGTCACGGAAGTCCAATGATCCCCAGTAAGAGCCACAAAGTCCGCTTTCTGTAATGCATCTAATTTTGCTTGCTTTTCAGTGTGCACAAAACCATGCTTTTATCAAGGCTTTGCTCGGGTAGTCGAAATGATCAGTCGTAGGAACGCGCTTTATTCCGACTCTAACATTTTTGTAGCTGTGATGTGTGCATCAGTGTAATGGATGTACCAGGAAATCATGCATTGACAAAAGTTCCGCTTGCTTGGAATTGAAAGTGTGATTAAATGCGTTATTTTTAACGCGTTATGGAGTACATGCATCGAAGCTTCTCAGCTGTGCTTGTGCTAAGAAAGGGAAAATTTTAAAAATAACGTAACATGATTCTGTTAACCTAATATTTTTTCATACGTCCCAAACCAAGGAGATGCGAAGGTAAAATGAATCGGGTAGTGCACGTACATAGTCAGTACACCCCTCTCGGGAATCGAACCTCGAATGTCGGCGTTAGAGGCTTAAGACTCTACAATTAGCCACAGCGTGTGGCTTGTCTATGCTAAAGTATGTATTGTAGATCGGGTATATATATACATTATATATATATACCCGTGTACCGCAGTGGAGAAGTAGAAGTTATGAAAAGAAAAGGGAACATTTTAAAAATAACGTAACATGATTGTCAATATACAGTAATTGTTTTGTGAGTGTTATTGAATGTTGCTGTCATCAAGGATTTGATTATCATTATTTCTTTCAATCAGGCTCGTATTTGTAGGATGTGTTCAAGTTACATTCCGTGTTTGTCAATCGTTGTAAAGATAAGAGGTTTCATTCATCGATTAGTTCCTTACTGCATCAATAAACAGCTCGTCTTCCTTTTATCTGTGATGTGACAAACTGCATGCACGGGTTTTTTTACACTGTCTTCCTTTAGGGACATTCACTTTTTCCACCGTGTGCTTTGTTTCCGCAGTAGCTGCACTTATGAATATGATTGTATGTATAAGACGCTTCATATTTTTTTGCTGCCTTCTCAATTGTGTAATTCGGTTTTGTTCAGCACTCTTTGGAACTGTTGCTTTTTGTCTGCGCATTGCGTCAGTTCACGTGAGCCGCTTGGTGTTCTTGCATCGAAGGTTTCCCAGCTGTACTGGTGCCATCGTGTAATGTCAGCTAAGACCCGGCACTTAAAAGTTTCTCTCGCAGTTTCAATGAGTTTGTGCCAAACACCACCCTGACCATCTCATCTTCCTCTGCATAAGCACAGTCCTTCACCCGTGAACATTTACCGCAGTGTTTGTATTGGATTGCCGCTGATGGACGGCCTTATATGGGCAGGCACTAAATTACAAGCGCTAGTGGCAGCCTGTCTATGAACTTAATTTAATATAAACTTACGGTTCACGCCGTGCTTTGTTTCCGCAGTAGCTGTACTTATGAATATGCTTGTATGCATCATTTGCTTCATAATGTTTTTCTGCCTTCTCAATTGTGAAATGGCGTTTTGTGCTCATCGCTGTTTGGAGTTCTTCCTTGTTCTCTACGCACTTACGTAGGCGTGATGATGTCACGAAACTCCGCCCCACGCCATCTCAACTCAAGACTCCATTACATTATATGGGGAAAAATAGCTTCCAGTTATGACCCTTACGCGTAGAATTTGAAATGAAACCTGCCCAACTTTTGTAAGTAAGCTGTAAGGAATAAGCCTGCCAAATTTCAGCCTTCTACCTACGGGAAGTTGGAGAATTAGTGATGAGTGAGTGAGTGAGTGAGGCCTTTTATTAGTATAGTATAGATCTATACTAATAAAAGGCAAAGCCCTCACTCACTGACTCACTCACTCACTCACTCACTGACTCATCACTAATTCTCCAACTTTCCGTGTAGGTAGATGGCTGAAATTTGGCAGGTTCATTCCTTACAGCTTACTTACAAAAGTTGGGCAGGTTTCATTTCGAAATTCTACCTAATGGTCATAACTGGAAGGTATTTTCTCCATTAACTGTAATGGAGTTGAGCTGGAAAGACGTGGGGGGGCGGAGTTTCGTGTGACATCATCACGCCTACCAAGTAATCACGTGAACTGACTGTCAGCGCAGTGCGTGAAAATCAGGAAAACCTCCAAAAGCTTAAGAAAACATGCATTATATAATTGAGAAGGCAGCTTAAAAACAATAAGAAGCGAGCGAGTGACATATACTACCATATTCATGAGTGTTGCTGCCTCGGAAAGAAAGCACGGTGTAAACCTAAACTTTAAATTAAGTTCATAGACAGGCTACGCTGGCGTTTCACATGCCCACAGGTAATGCGGGATACAAGTTTAATGAGAGGACGAGGATATAAGCGAGAGTTTTGATCACTTTGTAACTAAGTTAAAATTGTAGGTGAAGGGGTGTGCTTATGCAAATTCGAGACTGTGTTTGTGGGGATTGACAGTTAAAGGCGGTGGGGAGTCACGTCATCATCTCCCTCCCATTCATCTAATTTCGGTCTGAGCTGAGCTCCGCGGCTAATGCCGTCTTTCAAGCAACTTCTCAGACTGCCACCAAATACTCACAGAAAAATCCACAAGTTAATACACACGCTATCTCTAGAGTTTCTCCACACTGAATCCTCCAGGCACTACTTACAAAAGGTCACATTGACAATCGTGTTACGTTATTTTTAAAATCTTTCCTTTTCTTAGCACAAGCACAGCCGAGAAGCTTCGATGTATGTGCTCCATAACGCGTTAAAAATAATGCATTTAATCACACTTTGCATTACAAGCAAAGGGGAGCTTTTGTCAATGCATGATTTCTTGGTACACCGATTACATTGATCAGCATCCCGATTCATTTTACCCTCGCACCACCTTAGTTTGAGAAGAAGTCTGAAAAAATATGAGGTTAACACAGAAAAACAGATCACCAATTCAAGCTTTATGAATAATCGATTCGCCATCAATAATTGTTTTGGTAAAGCCATCCTCCTTCCATTTTATAATTTTTCCGCCACTAGCCATGATTAAATGAACGGTAAAAAACTAAGAGCAAAGTGAGGGTGACTTATTTAGGCAGGCATATATATGACAGCAACACTCATGACAATGTCAATCATGTTACGTTATTATTAAAATGTTTCCTTTTCTTTTCATTACTTCTTTAACACACTACTTCTCCGCAAGCAGGCGCGGGATTTTGCTATATATATAATATATGAATGACCTCCAAAGAGCGCTGAGACTTTTGATATCATGAACATGTCTGCAAAAACTGGGGACTCCTGCCCTGCAAAAGTCGAGCAGCCAGCGCGCGTGCCTTAAGTCAAAGTGAGCACTTTTAATTTTTTTCATCCTCCCCCTGCGCTATAGCCCAGACAAGTGCAAACACGGGACCCCTTTTCTACACCACGGAAAAATAATATTAAGGCGATTCACACTTTCTTTTGCATGTATACGATTATGAGGTCATCACCTCGGATTAGAGGACTGACACTGCCATCACAGCTGATTATTGGCGGGACGTCTCACCAGTCTACACAAGACCCACCGCGACTGTCCCCAAAAGGCGATCATAACGTCAGCGAACACATCTCTCCATACTATATAAAAGAAAAAGGCAACTTTCCTTTCTTTACACCTTTTATCCCAAACCAAAGCCTTTCTCTCTTAACAGTGCAGAGGACACAAAACTAATTTTCTTTAAATGCCGGTAAGGCACATTACCAGAGGCACAAATTTGAACGCTCACATAGAAAATGTAATTTCTATACCACAGCCGTCGTGTAGCACCTTTCAAAAAGGATCTACTACCGAAAGATGATCCATATATATTTTAGCTGCTGTTAGTTACTTACCTGTTGTGTTACACAGTCTTTAAAATGTAGTTTACCCGCAACCACTCCAGTAGTGCTCAATGTACCTGTACTTCTTAAAATGTTAATGTTTTACTGTTTAATAACTTATAGACTATATTTTATTATTTTTCCCTTGCACTCAGTGACCAAAGCTATACACACACATATAGACACATACAAACATACACACATAGTATATATATGTGTATATATATGTATATATATATATATATATATATATATATATATATATATATATACACACACACATATAATTGGTGTGTGTGTGTGTATATATGATGTAGATAAGTATGTATATATATATATATGTGTATATGTAGATATGTATATATAGATATGTAGATATGAAGATATGTATGTGTATATATATGTGTATGTATGTATGTATGTGTGTGTGTGTGTGTGTGTGTATATATATATATATATATATATATATATATATATATATATATATGACAGCAGCAATCCAAGCTTTGAGAAAACAGTAAAAGTAGGTGTCAGGCGCGTGGTACATTTTCTGATGCAGCTACGAAAACAACTTTTGTGACGCTGCCGCCAAATACACAAAACAATTACTTTGACAATCATGTTACATTATTTTTAAAATGTTTCCTTTTCTTTTCATAACTTCTTAAACACGACATCGCCATGCGGGTATTGGTATATATATATATATATATATATATATATATATATATATATATATCACAGCAACACTCATAACAGTGACAAAACAATTACATTGACAATCATGTTACGTTATTTTCAAAATGTTTCCTTTTCTTTCTCTTTCCTTCTTTAACACACTACTTCTCCGCTGCCAAGCGCGGGTATTCTGCTAGTATATAATAAAAGGCAAAGCCCTCACTGACTGACTCATCACTAATTCTCCAACTTCCCATGTAGGTAGAAAGCTGAAATTTGGCAGGCTTATTCCTTACAGCTTACTTACAAAAGTCAAGCAGGTTTCATTTCGAAATTCTACACGTAACGGTCATAACGATCAACAATGTCCACCATATTGAACTTTCTTATTCATGGCCCCATCTTTACAAAATTTGGTAGGCGGCTTCCCTGCGCTAACCGAAACCAATGTACTTACTTATTTCGATGGTATGACGGCACTGTTGGCTGCCATATTGAACTTTCCAAAGTCGCCAATTTTCAAACTTCCCGTGTAGGTAGAAGGCTGACCCCATCTTCACGAAATTTCGTAGGTCGGCTTCCCTGCGCTAACCAAAACCAATTTACGTACTTATTTCGGTGGTATGACGCCACTGTTGGCCACCATATTGAATTTTCCAAACGTCACTAATTCTCCTACTTCCCGTGTAGGTAGAAGGCTGAAATTTGCCAGGCCCATTCCTTACAGCTTAGTTACAAAAGTTAAGCAGGTTTCATTTCGAAATTCTACGCGTAACGGTCATAACGATCAACAATGTCCGCCTTATTGAACTTTCTTATTCATGGCCCCATCTTCACGAAATTTGGTAGGTGGCTTCCCTGCGCTAACCGAAACCAATGTACATACTTATTTCGATGGTATGACGCCACTGTCAGCCGCCATATTGAACTTTCCAACGTCACTAATTCTCCAACTTCCCGTAGGTAGAAGGCTGAAATTTGGTACTTATTTCGGTGGTATTATGCCACTTTCGGCCGCCATATTGAACTTTTCAACAGTCTTTGTTACTTATGGGCCCATCTTCAAGAAATTTGGTACACGGGTTCCCAACGCTTCCCTGCGCTAACCGAAACCAATGTACATACTTATTTCGATGGTATGACGCCACTGTCAGCCGCCATATTGAACTTTCCAACGTCACTAATTCTCCAACTTCCCGTGTAGGTAGAAGGCTGAAATTTGGTACTTATTTCGGTGGTATTATGCCACTTTCGGCCGCCATATTGAACTTTTAATGGAAACCAATGTACGTACTTATTTCGGTGGTATGATGTCACTGTCGGCCGCCATATTGAACTTTTCAACAGTCTTTGTTACTTATGGGCCCATCTTCAAGAAATTTGGTACACGGGTTCCCAACGCTAACTAAATCCTACTTACGTACATATATACGTCCATAGCCTGCAGCTCGGTCACCGTGTGAGGCGCCGTTGGGTCTCCCATCCCAACGCCTCCCACGTTGTTGGCTGCCTCCCTATATAAGGCTGTCCGTCGCTCCAGTCTCTACATTCCCTTCCTTGCTTCGCCACGGGATTCACGTCTCCCTACTGATAACTACAGCCTTTTTGTTTAATCCACGGCTTCTCCGCTGTTTTATTGTTTGTTTATTACAATCGAGATGATCACCATCGATCTAAGAACTATCTCTTACCGAGTGGTTTCCATGCCCGGTGATGGCACCTACCTTTTCCATTCTCTTTGTTACATATTGCATGGCTATATCAGGCTCACTCTTGATATCCGGAGGAACATTGTGTCTTATGTATTGAATGACTGGGACAGGTTCAAGGTGTGGACTGATGACGGTACAGGAGATAATTATACTATACAGGAGCACTATAAGAGTGAAATGCTTAAGCCCTTCACCTATGGTTCTGAATGTGAGTTGATGGCTGCCGCTGAATTGTTCGGTTGTCGCTTTCAAGTGTACCGAAATGGCCAAATATTTTACACCTTTCGACAACCACCAATGCCTCTTAAACATCTTAGATTCACAGGTGACGATTTCAGTAGTGGACACTTTGATGTTTATGAATGTTTAAACTCTCAAAAGCTTGATGTGATTTTATCGCTGAAACCGGTTGTGTGCTTACAACGCTTGACAGATGTCAAATGTCACTTCAATACAACAAATCCTGCAAATACTGTCATAATTGAAACAAACCATGAAACTCAAACCGATTATGACAGCAGCAATCCAAGCTGTGAGATTTGAGACAAGATTACTGCTCACATGGCCAACTGTAAGTTGCATGCTCAAGAGTAAGCTCAGCGCACAGCTTGGTCATGTTACAACCGGAGGGCCGAACTGACAACATGGTATACAAAGAGATCCTTAACAAATAATTATTGGCATATTTTCCCTCAGTTTAAAAAGGTTTAATTTTCTTCTTAATAAAATTTTAATGCAGTACTGCAGCGAGCTGCGAAGCACGGTATTTTGCTAGTATATCATCCTCTTTAATAAAACCCTTGTGTGCGTCCAGTGTCTGTGTGTGTGTGCGTCTTCTGGTGAAGTGCGCATGTGTGGGCCACACCGCATATTGTACCGCGCTCGGCATGTGGACGCACACACACTGGAAGCTGGGCGCGCAGTGAATGGCCTAGCTGGCGCGCACGATGAGCAAATAAAGCACGCACACTGAAAGCTGGGCACACAGTGAACGGCCGCGCATGATAAGATATAACGGACACCATTGCTGGGGAGAGTGCTGATTGGGTAGTCGCGGCAGCGTACATAAAATCCGTTATTGGGGGACGCCACACAAAATAATCAGTTGCACGCCCCCACAGATTAAAATACTTGCTGGGGAACTGCACAGTACTTGCTAGGGAGATGCCACAGGCACGATTATAAGCACCACGCCACACATTACATCAGTTGCTGGGGACACTCTGCTGATTGCCCACTGTTGTGACAGAAAATTAACGTCATATTACGGACATCAAAGCCAGTATTACTGTCAGAGAAAATTACAGGCATTTTATGGAAATACAAACCAGTATTACTGCGAGATAAAATTAAAGACATATTAAAGGATGCATGTTACAAGCCAGTATTACTTTAGGAGAAAATATCATGGACGTATCTACTAACAACATGCCACCCAAAAAAAAGGACACGTCAAGTAGGACAAAAGACACAGACAATCCAATCCTATATAAGCAACATCTCCTGGAAGAACGGTCAGGTCAACAAGTAAACATCAACAAAAGAAACGCTGAAAGACAAAGAAAAATACGAGCAAAAAGATCGATTGAAGAAAAAGAAAATGACTGTCAGAAAAATGCTAAAAGAGAAAGACTCAGAAGAGCAAACCTTAGAAAAGGTTGGCATTTACTTGCCAGAACCAGTATTCAGTCATGGTCAGTTTTATGTTGCATAATCAAGAGTTAGAAGTTTTCCAGATGTTGTCAAGGTTGTAGAGATTCCTGAACAAGGCAATCTGTTGCCATACTCAGACAGAATATTTACAAGATATGTTGTCTATAATGAAATTGAACAGAAAAATTTCATGAGGTAACAAAATTGAAAATTTTACCTAAATATCTTCTTCAGATACCGTGTCTTACAGATTGTTACAAAGCTTTACACTAAGGCAATATTAATTATACTTACTGTATTGTCATGTACGTTTCTATTTTATTTTTATTATTTTACTTTAGGCTTCTTGAAAAGATATTTTTGACAAAAAAAAAATTAAGTCAAGAAACAGAATGAGGTCAAGGTCCTTGCTATTTAATATAGACTGTTCCTACTAATGTTTATGCACTACTGTTCAAGCGCCCGTTATTGTAACGGGCTTAATGTCTAGTGTGTGTGTGTGTGTGTGTGTGTGTGTATATATATATATATATATATATATATATATATATATATATATATATATATACATATACATACAGTGGTGTGAAAAACTATTTACCCCCTTCCTGATTTCTTATTCTTTTGCATGTTTGTCACACAAAATGTTTCTGATCATCAAACACATTTAACCATTAGTCAAATATAACACAAGTAAACACAAAATGCAGTTTTTAAATGATGGTTTTTATTATTTAGGGAGAAAAATCCAGATATATATATATATACTGCTCAAAAAAATTAAAGGAACACTTTGAAAACACATCAGATCTCAATGGGAAAAAGAAATCCTCCTGGATATCTATACTGATATAGACTGGGTAATGTGTTAGGAACGAAAGGATGCCACATCGTTTGATGGAAATGAAAATGATCAACCTACAGAGCCCTGAATTCAAAGACGCCCCAAAAATCAGAGTGAAAAAATTGTGGCAGGGCTAGTCCATTTTGCCAAAATTTAATTGCAGCAACTCAAAATTGTACGCAGCACTTTGTATGGCCCCTGTGTTCTTGTATACATGCCTGACAACATCGGTGCATGCTTCTAATGAGATGACAGATGGTGTTGTGGGGGATCTCCTCCCAGATCTGGACCAGGGCATCACTGAGCTCCTGGACAGTCTGAGGTGCAACCTGGTGGCATTGGATGGACCAAAACATAATGTCCCAGAGGTGTTCTATTGGATTTAGGTTTAGGAAAGTGTGGTGGCCAGTCAATGGTATCAATTCCTTCATCCTCCAGGAACTGTCTGCATACTCTCACCACATGAGGCCAGGAATTGTCGTGCACCAGGAGCAACTGTATATATATATAGATATATATACACACAGTGGGATGCAAAAGTTTGGGCAACCTTATTAATAGTCCTTATTTTCCTATATATATCGTTGGTTATTACGATAAAATATGTCAGTTAAATGTATCATATAGGAGACACAGTGATATTTGAGAAGTGAAATGAAGTTTATTGGATTTACAGAAAGTGTGCAATAATTTTTCAAACAAAATCAGGCAGGTGCATAAATTTGGGCACCGTTGCCATTTTATTGATTCCAAAACTTTTAGAACTAATTATAGGAACTCAAATTGGCTTTGTAAGCTCAGTGACCCCTGACCTACATACACAGATGAATCCTATAATGAGAAAGAGTATTTAAGGGGGTCAATAGTAAGTTTCGCTCCTCCCTTTAATTTTCTCTGAAGAGTAGCAAGATGGGGGTCACAAAACAACTCCCAAATGACTTGAAGACAAAGATTGTTCACCATCATGGTTTAAGGAAAGGATACAGAAAGCTGTCCCAGAGATTTAAGCTGTCTGTTTCCACAGTTAGGAACATATTAAGGAAATGGAAGACCACAGGCTCAGTTCAAGTTAAGGCTCGAAGTGGCAGACCAAGAAAGATTTTGGATAGTCTAAAGCGACAAATGGTGAGAACAGTTAGAGTCAACACACAGACCAGCACCAAAGACCTACAACATCATCTTGCAGCAGATGAAGTCACTGTGCATCGTTCAACCATTCGGCGCACTTTACACAAGGAGATGCTGTATGCGAGAGTGATGCAGAGGAAGCCTTTTCTCCGCCCACAGCACAAACCGAGCCGCTTGAGGTATGTTCAAGCACATTTGGACAAGCCAGCTTCATTTTGGAATAAGGTGCTGTGGACTGTTAAATTGAGTTATGTGGGCATAAAAAGGGGCGTTATGCATGGAGGAAAAAGAACACAGTATTCCAAGAAAAACACCTGCTACCTACAGTAAAATATGGTGGTGGTTCCATCATGCTGTGGGGCCAGTGCAGGAACTTGGAATCTTGTCAAAGTTGAGGGATGCATGGATTCCACTCAGTTTCAGCAGATTCTGGAGACCAATGTCCAGGAATCAGTGACAAAGCTGAAGTTGCACCGGGGCTGGATCTTTCAACAAGACAACGACCCGAAACACTGCTCAAAATCCACTAAGGCATTCAAGCAGAGGAACAAGTGCAACGTTCTGGAATGGCCATCTCAGTCCCCAGACCTGAATATAATTGAAAATCTGTGGTGTGAGTTAGAGAGCTGTCCATGCTCGGAAGCCATCAAACCTGAATGAACTAGAGATGTTTTGTAAAGAGGAATGGTCCAAAATACCTTCAACCACAATCCAAACTCTCATTGGAACCTACAGGAAGCGTTTAGAGGCTGTAATTTCTGCAAAAGGCGGATCTACTAAATATTGATTTCATTTCTTTTTTGTGTACCAAAATCAATACCAAATCATTTTTTCCAATAAGGAATAATGTAAATTGAATTAATCCATTCTAGATCACCAGAAAATCCACATTTTATAAGGTATTATATGCATTAGTGGAGTTTTACTAATAAACAGTACAAGTTCATAGACATAAATAAAAAATAAAAATTAGGTTAAATAAAATTAACTTTACCATTACTGAGAGGAGTTGATGGCCTAAAGCAGGGGTCCCAAACTCCCGTCCCATTCCCACCAGCCCGTATATGACGTCAACAGAATAATGCAATCTGGTCCATGAAAGATAGTTTTTTTTTTTTTTTTTCGCCTACTTCCTTTTTTTACTCGTTTAAGTCCAAACTAGTTTTAAAATAATAATTTTAATTTAAAAAAATATTTCAAATTAACAAATCTTTCAGTTTTGTCATTTGGTGTAAATGTGCATTGTTTGATAAAAAAGAAAGCAAGTTAATTTTTGGAATTTATTTGCTTGGTTGTCCTAAAAAAAAAAAGTCTCCAAATAAAAAAAGAAGGTGGATGCTGAACACAGACAATTTCAAGAACGATGAGAATTACAGTATTTTTTGTGGAATTCAGTGAAAATGCCACCAGTCTTATATTAAATGAAAAAGGTCACTGTTTTGAAGGAATATCTCAAACATCATTACTTGACTAAACACAGAGAACAGTATGATAAGTATAAGGGAGAAGAGAGGGAAAAACTAGCTATGCAGCTACACAAAGGCATGAAATTACTGCAAAGTTCTTTTTTGCAAAGAAGGATGCTTATGGTGCGGTTGAAGCAAGTTATAAGGTAAGTGAGTTAATCGCTAAGGCAGGAAAGCCATTGACCGAAGGGCAGTTTCTTAAGGACTGTATGTTGAAAGTCACTGAAATATTGTGTCCTAAAAAGGAGGGCTTGTTCAAAAATATCTCCTTAAAAGCAAACACTGTGACAGAGTGAATAGGCGAGTTATCAAATGACATTTATGATCAGTTACGTGAGAAAGCTAAAGTTGTTAAAAAAAAAAAAAAAAAATTAGAAGAGGAAAAAGCTGATCCAGCTGTAGTTTTACACTGCATTATTCATCAACAAGCACTGTGCAGCAAATGCTTAAAATTTGAACATGTCATGTCTGTTGTTCTGAAGTGTATTACATCAGATCAAGTAGTTTACAGCATCGCCAGTTCCGAGCTTTTTTTTTTTAAGAAGAAATTGAGTCAACTTATGGTGATGTACTTTGTGCTAGCTCAGCAGGGAAAATATCTTGAAGAGATTTTTTGTGTTGTGAACAGAGTTGAAAAAATTCACGGCAGATGGCAGAATGAATTCCTGAGTTGGAAGATCCACAATGGGTTATGGACCTTGCTTTCTTAGTGGGCATTACACAGGAGCTGAACATACTTAAGTTGAAGCTCCAGGGCCCTGATCAGCTCATCACAGCAGCTTATGAAAATGTGAAAGCCTTCACCACAAAATTTTAAATTATGGAAAGAACAACTTTCTGCCAAAATTCTCACTCATTTCCTATCATTTAGATCTCTTTTGGGTATGGCATAGCATTCAGAAGTGATACATATACATCTGCTTCTGAAAACCTACCTAGGAATTTAATCACCATTTTGCTGACTTTAGGTCACACCACAACACCTTGCAGCTGTTTGCAGACCCCTTTTCAGCATATATGATGAGTGTTCCAAATGGAACTTATCGACTTGCAGTGCAATAGTGTGCTAAACTTGAGGTTCAGAGAGGCACAGGGAAAAGCATGCTTGACTGGACAGTTTCTGAGAGAATTGCCTCCATCTTTTCCAGAGCTTTCCAAAGTGTTCAAGTCAGGTAATGTGCATTTTTGGAAGTACATCTGTGTGAGAAACTTTTCTCAACTATGAACGTTAATAAATGCAAGTACAGGTGTAGGTTTACAGATGCTAATCTTGAAGCTGTACTCGGCTGTACTCACTGTAAAACTCCATTAGGGCAAATATGGCAAGACTGTGTGAGCAGAAACGCTATTGGTTTTCTGGACAGAAATAGAATACAAGTTCATATGTATTCAGGTATTGCATTTGTTAGGTTAATGCAAAGTTTTGTTACTTTACTTTTAAATGTGCAATTCCTTTTTCACTTAATGTATTTAGAGTGCAATTTTCTTTTTGAAAAATATTAGTAATGGAAGTAAAAATAGATTTAAAGAATATTATATTATCTCCTGTTGTACTTGAACATTAATGTGGCCCCTGTATGACATGACAATACCAGCAGTGGCTTGAAGCCAATTTGAGTTTGAGACCACTGGCCTAAAGGGATGACAGTGAGGAAGTTGTTGTGGAGGAGAGATGTTATTGTACGGAAGGAGAGTCTCCTTCCATAAAAACGTTGGGCAGATGCTGTTCAGGGTGTCTTTCTTTTTTCTGTCTCTTTATCACAACTGAACTCTGCTTGAGACTTACCAAGTTTAATTTTCACTAGAAACCTATCCAGTGATGTTTGTTTTATTGCCTGTGTTTCAAGATGCCTCTGAAGTAGGAATTTGTTTGTTCATTCAACAAATTAACATTGTACTTTGTTAGAGCTTTATGGGTGATATATTTTTTTCAACACAGTTTTGTACTTTCACCCATTTTGCCCACATTTCCTTGATTAATGAACTGGGGACATACTCCCTTGCAGGTACCTGCTGCTCATATGAAGACAGTTTCTCAGCCACTATCTGTTGCTGCTCTCTCTGAAGCTCCTGTAACTCCACTGTGCTGAGTTCTTCTTTATACTCTTAAACTAGCTCCTCCACATCATCAGTATTGACCTCCAATGGACTACCCCAGAGTCACATTATCCTCCACAATGCCTGTAGGCCTAGGCTTAGTCTCAAAGCCTTCAAAGTCCTCTGAGTTGCAGCTTCTGGCCACAGTATCTTCCAGGCAGTGGTCATGTAAGAAGTATCCCCCCAGGCCTTATTAATAAGATTCACACATTGGAGGATATGAAAATGGTTCTTTATTATCTTAGTCATTGCTGTGTCTGAGTTCACTTTGAAGCACTTCCGTGTACAGGTTTTTTTTTTGAAATTAAGAGATGACCTGCTGGTCCATCGGGCTGGATCAGAATAGCTGTGTTAGGGGGCAAGAGCCCCTCAGTTATGAAATGTTAAATGCCTCCAACAAGTAGTTCTCCAAGCCTGGAGTGTGAGCAGCAGCATTGTCCAAAATAAGCAGTCTTCAGAGCCAAATCTTTCTTATATATATATATATATATATATATATATATATATATACACACACACACACACACACAAACCGGATTCCAAAAAAGTTGGGACACTAAACAAATTGTGAATAAAAACTGAATGCAATGATGTGGAGATGGCAAATGTCAATATTTTATTTGTAATAGAACGTAGATGACAGATCAAAGGTTTAATCCGAGTAAAAGTATCATTTCAAAGGAAAAATATGTTGATTCAAAATTTCACGGTGTCAACAAATCCCAAAAAAGTTGGGACAAGTAGCAATAAGAGGCTGGAAAAAGTAAATTTGAGCATAACAAAGAGCTGGAAGACCAATAAACACTAATTAGGTCAATTGGCAACATGATTGGGTATAAAAAGAGCTTCTCAGAGTGGCAGTGTCTCTCAGAAGCCAAGATGGGTAGAAGATCACCAATTCCCACAATGTTGCGCAGAAAGATAGTGGAGCAATATCAGAAAGGTGTTACCCAGCGAAAAATTGCAAAGACTTTGCATCTATCATCATCAACTGTGCATAACATCATCCGAAGATTCAGAGAATCTGGAACAATCTTTGTGCGTAAGGGTCAAGGCCGTAAAACCATACTGGATGCCCGTGATCTCCGGGCCCTTAAACGACACTGCACCACAAACAAGAATGCTACTGTAAAGGAAATCACAGAATGGGCTCAGGAATACTTCCAGAAACCATTGTCAGTGAACACAATCCACCGTGCCATCCGCCGTTGCCAGCTGAAACTCTACAGTGCAAAGAAGCCATTTCTAAGCAAGATCCACAAGCTCAGGCATTGTTACTGGGCCAGGGATCATTTAAAATGGAGTGTGGCAAAATGGAAGACTGTTCTGTGGTCAGACGAGTCACGATTCGAAGTTCTTTTTGGAAATCTGGGACGCCATGTCATCCGGACCAAAGAGGACAAGGACAACCCAAGTTGTTATCAACGCTCAGTTCAGAAGCCTGCATCTCTGATGGTATGGGGTTACATGAGTGCATGTGGCATGGGCAGCTTGCATGTCTGGAAAGGCACCATCAATGCAGAAAAATATATTCAGGTTCTAGAACAACATATGCTCCCATCCAGACGTCATCTCTTTCAGGGAAGACCCTGCATTTTTCAACAAGATAATGCCAGACCACATTCTGCATCAATCACAACATCATGGCTGCGTAGGAGAAGGATCCGGGTACTAAAATGGGCAGTCTGCAGTCCAGATCTTTCACCTATAGAGAACATTTGGTGCATCATAAAGAGGAAGGTGCGACAAAGAAGGCCCAAGACGATTGAACAGTTAGAGGCCTGTATTAGACAAGAATGGGAGAGCATTCCTATTTCTAAACTTGAGAAACTGGTCTCCTCGGTCCCCAGACGTCTGTTGAGTGTTGTAAGAAGAAGGGGAGATGCCACACAGTGGTGAAAATGGGCTTGTCCCAACTTTTTTGGGATTTGTTGACACCATGAAATTCTGAATCAACATATTTTTCCCTTAAAATGATACATTTTCTCAGTTTAAACTTTTGTTCCGTGATTTATGTTCTATTCTGAATAAAATATTAGAAGTTGGCACCTCCACATCATTGCATTCAGTTTTTATTCACGATTTGTATAGTGTCCCAACTTTTTTGGAATCCGGTTTGTGTATATATATTTAGTTTGGCTAAACATTTCGTTCATACACTCCATGAAGAAATGTCTGGTGACCCAAGCTTTACTATTAGTCCTCCACATCACAGGTTTTCATTGTGGCAAACTAACGGAGGCTTAATTTTTAAATCCCCACTTGCATTCCCTCACAAAAACAGAGTTTGCCTGTCCTCCTTTGTCTTGTGCCCTGCTAACGACTTCTCCTCTCAAATGATCTTGGACATGAAGCATGAGGAGTAAAATGTTACTGTCTTGTTTTCTGATTGTAATATTTATTAATACTGTGAAAAGTTTCTGCTTTTTCCTGTGTGTGATATATTAAACAGCTTGTGTTAAAACATATGTCCTTTTTTTCTTTTTAGGGAGTTCATTTATGGGACTTGCAAGATCGTGTTTTAGTAAGGAAATATCAAGGAGTTACACAAGGCTTTTATACCATCCATTCATGTTTTGGAGGCCATAATGAAGACTTCATAGCCAGCGGTAGTGAAGGTAACATTTTTTGTTTTTTTTTTTTCTTCTTTTTTTCAAATCTATTAGGAAGATATTACTGATACAATGAACATTTTTACAAGTGTTTTTACATTTCAGTTATTGTGCTCTTCATGTCTTGCAGCTCCCTGCTAAATGTTGAGATAATCCGTTTTTGTTTTTTATCCTTGACTTTATCCAAAATCTAGTTTTATGGAAAGCATTGCAATGGAAACAATTATTATGGATGTAAACAGAAATACATGACATTCATCTCTAAAATTATAAGCACACTTTATAAGTTAATAAGCTGTAAATACTGTAGGTAAACTAAGCTTGGTAAAGACTTAGTCTTAATAAAACATAGGGATTGTTAACAGAAAGTAGTGCTGGGCGGTATACCGGTTCATACCAAAAAACGTTTATTTTTGTTATGATATGGGTTTTTCTTATACCGTAACACCGGTTTAAATTGCTTAAACAACATTCGGAATGTGGCACAGCGGGAAACTGTTTAAGGGGGACCTTTTTCACTGCTATACCGCTAAACTCATGCCACAGAGGTATTGTGTGGGAGCTCATTTTCACAGCTACACCGCTAAACAAGCATACAACAGAGTACAGTACATGCATTAGTAGAGGTATTGCGCAGTGAAAACAGACAGAGAACATTCCAAAACTGAAGCTGTAGCAGAGGATTAAGTTGAACATGATGACACAAAAGAAGTTTTGATGGAAAAAGGAGTCACATCTGTTGTCTGGAGATACTTTGGATTTAAAAGGTCGGATGTGGACCATTATGTTCAAATGTGTGAATACTGTTTCTATACTACTAGATAATACTGCAAGCCAAGTTATATTTTTTTCAATACTGTGTAATGTACCTGGGTACTGTGTAATAGTGTGACAACATGTTGACTTTATTCTCGCCACTACCAGAATACCCGCGCTTCACAGCGGAGAAGTAGTGTGTTAAAGAAGTTATGAAAAAGAAAAGCAAACATTTTAAAAATAACGTAAGATGATTGTTAATGTAATTGTTTTGTCATTGATATGAGTGTTGTTGTCATATCTATCTATCTATATATATATATATATATATATATATATATATATATATATATATACACACACACAGTAATCCCTCCTCGATAGACGAAAATCCGTGAAGTAGAAACCATATGTTTGTGTAGTTATTTTTATATATTTTAAGCCCTTATAAACTCTCCCACACTGTTAACATTATTAGAGCCCTCTAGACATGAAATAACACCCTTTAGTCAAAAGTTTAAACTGTCCTCCATGACAAGACAGAGATGACATTTCTTTCTCACAATTAAAAGAAAGCAAACAGATCTTCTCTTCAGGAGCAGAGTATTTCAGAAGAGAGAGAGAGAGCTCGCAAAGAAAAGCAAACAATCAAAAAATCAATACTTGTGCTTTTAAGTTTGCCGTGGCATTTTTAGAGGAGCATTAGTATCTTCTAAGCAAACAGCCTCTGTGCAAACAGCCCCTCTACTCACATCTCCTCCGTCAGGCGCAGAGAACGTCAGAGAGAGAGATTAAAGCAACAATCAAAAAATCAATACGTGTGCTTTTGTGCTTTTAAATATGCCGAGCACCGCAATAAAGCGTCATTTTTTTAGAGGAGCGTCAGTATCTTTTAAGCAAACAGCACCTCTGCTCACAGCCCCTCCGTCAGGCGCAGAAAATGTCAGAGAGGGTGAGAGAGAGGCAGAGACAAGCAAACAATCAAGCTCCGCGGGATGCATATCTTATAGCATTGAGGAGTTTTAGTTAATATGTAATACATGCTCTGATTGGGTAGCTTCTAAGCCATCCGCCAATAGCGTCCCTTGTATGAAATCAACAGGGCAAACAAACTGAGGAAGCGTGTAGCATAAATTAAAACACCCACTGTCTGCAGAAATCTGCGAACCAGCGAAAAATCTGATATATATTTAGATGTGCTTACATTTAAAATCCGCGATAGAGTGAAACCGCGAAAGTCAAAGCGCGATATAGCGAGGGATTACTGTATATCTGTGTATGTATGTATGTATATATATATATATATATATATATATATATATATATATATATATATATATATATACTAATAAAAGGCAAAGCCCTCACTGACTCACTCACTCACTTATCACTAATTCTCCAAGTTCCTGTGTAGGTAGAAGGCTGAAATTTGGCAGGCTCATTCCTTACAGCTTACTTAGAAAAGTTAAGCAGGTTTCATTTCGAAATTCTACACGTAACGGTCATAACGGTCGACAACGTCCGCCATGTTGAACTTTCTTATTTATGGCCCCATCTTCACGAAATTTGGTAGGCGGCTTCCCTGCGCTAACCAAAACCGATGTGATACTTATTTGGTGGTATGGCGCCATTGCCGGCCGCCATATTGAATTTTCCAACGTCACCAATTTTCAAACTTCCCGTGTAGGTAGAAGGCTGACCCCATCTTCACGAAATTTGGTAGGTGGCTTCGCGCTTAGCCAAAACCGATGTATGCGTACTTATTTCGGTGGTATGACGCCATTGTCGGCCGCCATATTGAATTTTCCACACGTCACTAATTCTCCAACTTCCCGTGTAGGTAGAAGGCTAAAATTTGGCAGGCCCATTCCTTACAGCTTACTTACAAAAGTTAAGCAGGTTTCATTTAGAAATTCTACACGTAACGGTCATAACGGTCGACAACGTCCGCCATGTTGAACTTTCTTATTTATGGCCCCATCTTCACACACACAAACACACATATATACATACTGTATATACAAATATACATATCTACATATATACTGTATATACACATATATATACAAATCTACATATATATATATATATATATTAGGGGTGGGACTCGATTAAAAAAATTAATCCAATTAATTAGAGGCTGTGTAAGAATTAATCTTGATTAATCGTATGTAATCGCACACGTAAATTTGCCCCAAATCGCAAATGTTTTTTTAATTTAAAAGGGTTTTAGTGGGCGACAGAATCAAATAATAGACATGGACATGAATATTGTAAACTGAAGCTGTTTTAATTTCTGAAAAAAAGCTTTTAAACTGCATTTGAATTCAAAACAGAAACAAAAATATCATCCCTGGTTAAAATTGGGCAGACTTAAAAATAAAGTGGTAGTTTAAGTACATTTTCAGAATAGTATTGTCTTTAAATAATAATAACCAAAATTTCAACATAAAGTGCAGTTTTTTTCTTAAAAAATAAGTCAGAAACATAAAAGGTAATTTGACCAACTTAATCTTTAAACTCTGAGTAACATTAGCCAAAATTATTTTGTACATTAGGCTAAAACAGTGTGATCATTGAACATTTTGTAATTAGATGTAATTAGAATTACTAACGGTCACGGAAGTCCAATGATCCCCAGTAAGAGCCACAAAGTCCGCTTTCTGTAATGCATCTAATTTTGCTTGCTTTTCAGTGTGCACAAAACCATGCTTTTATCAAGGCTCGGGTAGTCGAAATGATCAGTCGTAGGAGCGCGCTTTATTCCGACTCTAACATTTTTGTAGCTGTGATGTGTGCATCAGTGTAATGGATGTACCAGGAAATCATGCATTGACAAAAGTTCCGTTTGCTTGGAATTGAAAGTGTGATTAAATGCGTTATTTTTAACGCGCTATGGAGTACATGCATCGAAGCTTCTCAGCTGTGCTTGTGCTAAGAAAGGGAAAATTTTAAAAATAACGTAACATGATTCTGCGTTACCTAATATTTTTCATACGCCCCAAACCAAGGAGATGCAAGGTAAAATGAATCGGGTAGCGCGTACATACTCAGTGCATCCCTCTCGGGAATCAACCTCAATGTCGGCGTTAGAGGCGAAGACTCTACAATTAGCCACAGCGTGTGGCTTGTCTATGCTAAAGTATGTATTGTAGATCGGGCTATATATATACATTTATATATATATACCCATGTATCGCAGTGGAGAAGTAGAAGTTATGAAAAGAAAAGGGAACATTTTAAAAATAACGTAACATGATTGTCAATATACAGTAATTGTTTTGTGAGTGTTATTGAATGTTGCTGTCATCAAGGATTTGATTATCATTATTTCTTTCAATCAGGTCGATTTGTACGATGTGTTGTGTTCAAGTTACATTCCGTGTTTGTCAATCGTTGTAAAGATAAGAGGTTTCATTCATCGATTAGTTTCTTACTGCATCAATAAACAGCTCGTCTTCCTCTTTATCTGAGATGTGACAAACTGCATGCACGGGTTTTTTTTACACTGTCTTCCTTTAGCGGGACATTCACTTTTTCCACCGTGTGCTTTGTTTCCGCAGTAGCTGCACTTATGAATATGATTGTATGTATCAGACGCTTCATATTTTTTTGCTGCCTTCTCAATTGTGTAATTCGGTTTTGTTCAGCACTCTTTGGAACTGTTGCTTTTTGTCTGTGCACTGCGTCAGTTCACGTGAGCCGCTTGTTGCACATGCATCGAAGGTTCCCAGCTGTGCTGGTGCCATCTCGTGTAATGTCAGCTAAGACCCGGCACTTAAAAGTTTCTCTCGCAGTTTCAATGAGTTTGTGCCAAACACCACCCTGACCATCTCATCTTCCTCTGCATAAGCACAGTCCTTCACCCGTGAATATTTACCGGCAGTGTTTGTATTGGATTGCCGCTGATGGACGGCCTTATATGGGCAGGCACTAAATTACAAACGCTAGTGGCAGCCTGTCTATGAACTTAATTTAATATAAACTTACGGTTCACGCCGTGCTTTGTTTCCGCAGTAGCTGTACTTATGAATATGCTTGTATGCATCATTTGCTTCATAATGTTTTTCTGCCTTCTCAATTGTGAAATGGCATTTTGTGCTCATCGCTGTTTGGAGTTCTTCCTTGTTCTCTACGTACTTACGTAGGAAGCGTGATGATGTCACACGAAACTCCACCCCCCACGGCCATCTCCAACTCGACTCCATTACATTATATAGAGAAAAATAGCTTCCAGTTATGACCCTTCCGCGTAGAATTTCGAAATGAAACCTGCCCAACTTTTGTAAGTAAGCTGTAAAAAATAAGCCTGCCAAATTTCAGCCTTCTACCTACACGGGAAGTTGGAGAATTAGTGATGAGTCAGTGAGTGAGGGCTTTGCCTTTTATTAGTATAGATTTTCACTTCACTCTCGACGCTTATGACGAGAATAAAGTCGACATTTCTACTTTATTCTTGCCATTTGTCGAGATTAATGTCAACATGTTGACTTTATTCTCGTAATTTGTTATTAAAGTAGAACATCGTGGACTAAACTTCATCTTAAAATGAATATTTAATTTACTAGATTTTCTCAAACTCCGTCATAAGTTATGTAGCACATTAATTGCTTTGTGTTGTGTTCCCGGAGCTGTGTTAATCGCTACTGCTTCTTAAACTGACTTCCTCTTGCACTAAGAGGAGGCACAGGCAGCACACAGAATACATTAATTTCATGATATTCCAGCTCCCTGAAGATTTAGAATGCTAAGATAAATACTTGATATAATTTTCATGATGAAATGCATTTAATCATGTTGGGGGCACGGTAGTGTGGAGGTTGCACTGCTGCCTCGCAGCAATGGGGTCCTGGGTGTTCCCTGCTTTGAATTTGCATGTTTTTCTGGTGGGTTTACTTGGCGCGCTTCAGTTTCCTTTCAAAGTTATGTAGGATGGCAGGTTTTGTTATGTTATATTAACCCTGCTAGTGTATGTATTGCTTGTATTCACCCTGCAATGTGCTGGCACCACGTTCAGGATTTCCTCCTGCCTTGCACATAATGACTTGCTGGGATGGGCAAAACTCTAAATGGATGGCATAATTAAACATGTATAACGTAGATTTTTTTTTTTTTTAATTATTTTTTTTTATATATAAAAGTTCTGAACACTCCATGGTCTAAGTTTATAACTAGTTTTAATTTCACAAGGACATTTATCGTGTGGCAATTGGTTATGTGGAGAAACAAAGGAAGGATAGGAGCTGGGGGTTTAATACGCCAGAAAGAGACAGCACACATGCAATAAAGAAAGCCTGCTCAGAAGAACATCCATTGAATTCTGTGTTCGTGTCTTCGAACCCAACATTTACACAATATTTAAGCTAAACCTGTGCGATACCCATTCTTACATCCAGTTTTTTGGAACCTCGTCACATCTGCCATAAAGTTCTCTACACTGAACGTACACATGGGGACCTCTTGCTACGAGGCAGCAGCACTACCGCCACACTACTGTGCATGTTTAATACCTGTTTTAATGCATTTTATCATGAAAAATTATCTTAGCATTCTACATTTTCAGAGAGTAGGAATATCATGAAGTGAATGTATTCTTTGCAGCGATCGCTGCTTGTTAGTGCAAGAGGAAGTCAGTTTAAGAAGAGCGTAGCAATTAACAACTGGGTCAGGGAACATTTAACAAAGCATTTAATGTGCTGCATAACTTATGACGGGATTTGAGAATATCTAGTGAATTAAACATTGATTTTAGGATGAAGTTTAGTTTACGACATTCTACTTTAATGACAAAATAAACTACAAGAATAAAGTGGAAATGTCGACTTTAATCTCGACAGTTTTTTTTTCTTCACTGTGTCCTAATACCGTAAGGCCCTAATATGATTCTGTAGGGCTATACCACAAATAGCATTATAAATGCAAGTTGCAGTTTTATTATTTATGTATATAGCTTAGCTTGAAGCAAGGTCCATATTATTGCAGTTTGCCTTAATGATGGTTCAGTTGGTGAAGATGTCATTAGCAAGTTGCACTTGTTTTATTTAATTTTTATTTGGTTAATACTGTGTAATGCACCTGGGCTTGAAGTCTTGGAAGTAATAGTATTACTGGATTTGCACTATTATTTATTTTATTGTTATTATTTATTAGTTTCAATATTATGCAGTTTAATGATGGTAAAGTTGTTTAAAAAGTCACTTGTAACATGTCAGCGGACAGAGATTTTCAACATTAACAAAGTGTAGTTGGTTTACAAAAAATATTTACTATTTATTCCTTTTCTAAGACATTGTTCAGTGCAATACAACTTTTGACAAGCGTCTCTGGATATTTTACTAAGTCTAAATGCCTCTTTGGATGGTTGAAAATATGTTGTCAAAATTTTAGTTTAAGTTGTTTGCAAAATTTGCTCAATAAAAAGGCTCTATATTTTGACTGCAACTGTCATGCAATGTGATTCCTTCTCTTCATTAGTGCCACCCCTTGAAAACTATCACATTATGGGGCCATGCAAACCTGTATTAATACTTGTGTGCACATTAAAATGTTTTTTTGTACAATTACAATTCTCAGGACAGTAGAATAGGTTATTCTTAGCCAGTATTTGCAGTGGAAATGTAGTTAACATCCACTCATGCATGGGGAAAAAAATACCGTCCAATACTGTGAAGCCAGTATAATTTTGAAAAAAAACCATGATATAGAATTTTGGTTATACGGCCAATAGTCATTAACTATAACCTTAACTTTAAATTTACAGTCTACATATAAGAGAGCTGGTTATACAGTTAACCAAACACATTCTGAGGTTAGGCAAAGACCGTGCTTTTCAGGTTGAACAGCTTCAGGAAATTACCTTTTAAGATGCCTAAATCTATACTGTAAGCATTCTTAGTTCACATAGTACCACAAGTAAAGAGGAGTACAAATATGAGACTACATTTTTTGGGTTACTTCTGGGTCTTCAAGTTGAAGACTTTTACTTTTTGCTAGCTGTATCCAGTTGCTGTTGTCCTTATTACTGCAATCAACATAGATAAGGATAGCCTACCTGATGTACAGATCACATTTAATATACTAAGAGCTAAGTTGTGGGAGAAACTGACAAGACAGTCTTTTCTGAAGTTCTGTTTTTGTTACACCAATCAAGACAGAACTGAAGAGATACTAAGGTTTAATGCAACGCTGAAACCTCAGGCTTTTAAAATAATGATCCAGTTGCATTTGAACCAAATGGGCATTAATGCATCCAATTACTCCATAATGTCCTAGGGTTTCCCTGTAGTTTCCCAAAATGTGCTGTGCCTTTGGCTAAGGGAATATTGTAACTATGTGCAAGGGTTACACAATTCATGAGTAATACTATTATCCCTGAAGCCTACGAAAAAAATAGTAATCCCAGGCATTTCCTGTCATCCTACATTTACATAGATTGTTGTAGACATGGAACACACATGAAATGCATGTGTTCCAAATAACAATATACTGTATTTACGTGTGTACCACGCACACATTTTGTCTCGAAAATTAGCATTAGAAAATCAGGTGCGCTATTTACTTCTGCTTGAGCTCGCTTGCTCGTCTCTCTCTCTCGCTTGCTCGCGCACTCGTGCTCTCTCTCTCTCTCTCTCTCTCTCTCTCTGGCTCGCTTGCTTGCGCTCACGCACTTGCGCTCTCTCTTGCTCGCTTGCTCTCTCTTTCTCTAAATGCTTCCTATACAATCACAATGCGCGTCGTACACAGGGCAAAATGATTTTTGTGATTTTCTTTGTAAAAATTAGGGTGCACGTCGTACACGAATAAAATGGTATTATTCACCCTATACAACTCCAGGCACCTCAAACCCAGATAAACAAGACTTGAGCTGGGAGCACTTTTTGCCCTTTGAACTGTGGCGATGGGAGGATGGGATAGCAGTTGCCTGCTTCTTGTGCTGATCGACACATTTGCAAAACAAAAGACACTAATGGAGAAGTGCGAATGAATTTAAGGTGGCCTGGATTTACAAGTTTTTTTTTTTGTAGGCTTCAGGAATTCTAGTGTTTAAATGGGAAGAATGTTTGTTTTTTTCACTTGGAGACAAATAAGATCATGGTTCTAACTTACGATTCTTTGACACCCCAGCAGCATGCATATTTATTAACTTACACTTTTGATTTTTCTGTAATAGCATTATTACAAAAGCTAAACAAAAATTATGGATACATTTCTTTTAAAATGTAATCAAGCTTAATTTAAATATATTTAAAAAATGAATTGCAATAATCTCATAGTAGAGTCTTGCATAAATGTTTTAGTAAGAATGCAAAAAGTGTCTATGTTTGTAAAATGATTCAGTGGTTCTGAACAAGTCTGTAATGTTAACTGGCAGTTTTATTTTGTTACATGACAGTGTAATGGGAAAACATACATTTAACTGCAGTTACACAGTGATTTTTATGATTTGGATCTATCGTTATGATTATACTCAATAACACTGAATATGACTGTAAAGCAAATAACTACTGAAAAATTTAGCCAGTACCCAAAACAACTGATCCTTTGCTCTCTGTTCAAATGACTTTAACTTTTTCCTATACAGCTTAACTTCACTTGCCAATTCCACAATGCATACTGTTTGTATTACTCTTGTGATCAACAGGGAAAACCTCAATTTGTAGTCAAGGGCTTCTCAGCATAATGTGTGCACTATTAAAATTACTGTAACTTTTAAGCTCATGTAAAATAAGGACACATGGCTGTGCAACACCATAAATTGCTGATTGCTAGAAAAGTTATGTCTGTTTTTCTTTGACATCTGAAAACAGTGAGGAAAAAAACAGTTAAAAGTTGAGACTGAGTCCCATCTGTCAAAGTCCCTTTAATCATTTTTCTTAAACCCTAATTACTAGTATTAATGGGAGCGATATATTTTGTAAAGTTAGGCATTGCATCTGATATCTCTTATGCCCTTCATACCTGCTTCATTTTGTATTTTACACTGGGGCTTCATGTGGATAGAAACATTTGTGATATTTCCTTGTGGTGATCTCAATACTGCAAAACTTTGCTTGCCAGTATGGTCTCTTGACTGTTATTGTCTTTAATCCCAAAAAAGTTCAACACAAAAGAAAACACACTTCTTTGGTACCATTACAATTTTTTCTTCATTTGAGTAAGGAGGGAGCGTTTGACTAATCTTTCTCAATTTGAAATTTCTGCACTAGCAATGTTTGTCTGTTTCTTTTACACTTGTGTATCACAGTGTATTTGGAGTAAAGTGGCACATACAATGCATACATTGGCTTCTGGTTTACCTCATACTTTATTCTTTAATTTTTAAATGTTCTTTATTTCAGATCTCCATCCACTCTCCATTTCTCTTCCCTTAAAATGGCAATCTACTTCTATAAATGTGGCATCTAGGTTCCTCTCCAGCTTGGCATTATTCAATTTTTCCAGTGTTGTTTCCAAATAGGCCTTTAGAATTGGTAGTTGCACTATGCATTTTCCCCCATGGACACATATGAATCTAAAGACACTAAGTGATGTTTTTAATGACATTTCTAAGGACATATGATTTGCCGTTTTAAATACAATTATAACGACAAACCAAAAGAAGCCAAACAAAACCAGCCTTGCACATAGTGGCCTGTGGATTTAACAGGTGGAGTCTGTAGACATTTAGGAAAAGCAAAAGCAAGTAGTTAAATGTATCTGCAGCCTAGTGCTCAGTAGATACTAAGTATATAAACAACTTATAAACAAAATTTTAAGGTTTTTGGCATTTAAAGTTTTGCAAACATTATAAAGAAAGTACTAATGCCTAAAAGGCTGTTTCTTTGGATTAATGTGGCAAAACAAAGTGCGGTCTGTTATAATTAATTCACTCCAATCACAGTTAATCTCATTGTTCAGGATACTCTTTCATGCCCTCTTTTTTCACCCCATTAAGTAAAAGACTAAGTGATGATTAAAAGCATTTTTTTGTCCATAGCATGTTCTGTTTTGTAATTTTTTTCTAGTTTGATGAAACCAATATGTAGGTAACATTTAAAATTTAGGCATTTTAATCTGTTATTGTAGAAGTATCTTAAGGTAAAAATGGCATTCATATTCAAATCTTGAATAGTTACTTTTTGGAATCTGGTAGCTCTGATGTTGAATTGACCTACAGTTGAAAATGTTGAAATGAGAACTCCTTTGTGTCTTTCCTACTCTGTTGTGTATGGGTGTCACAGAAAGCAGTCAACATTTTATATAGGTCTTTAATTAAATTAAATGGATAAAAATGTTCTCCTGATGTTATAAAAATGACAATCCATAGCTTGTGGTACTGCATTGCAACTTTGCCACCTGTATTATTGAAGTTGTAGTGTGTTTCAAGCCCAACAACTCCCCTCCAAAGATTCACAAACATCAGTCATTTTTTCCTTTGTTTTTACACGCAAATTAGGACTAAAAATATCTAACTGAATCTCTGACCAATCAGACCCTCTACCATGTTAACTGTAGCCAGTGACCCTAGAGAATGCCAGTATGCAGCAACAAATCTCCACAAGTCAAAAATTTGCTTTGTACTACTGTTAGCACTTTGAGTTTATGTATAAAGAAACACAGTCTAACCATTTTCTTTTGCAAAATCTGTGGTACTTAATTTAGGTTTTTGGTAAACTTAAACTTAACTTAAACTTAACTTAAACTTTGCAACTTAAGCTGCATTCACAAAGTATTCTTTACTAAATTATTAACCAAACGTATATTCAGGTAGCTGTTTATTATGGTATTAGCACAGGTATGCAAAGGGGAAAGATAGTAAAAGAATTTTTAAAATTTGTTTTAACATTTTTTTTTCATATACCATCCACTCTGTCCTGTTACACTAATATTTCACACTAACTTTGTGCAGAATTAATCTGCATACCCTAATCAAAGGAGAGTTGAGTATTAACCTGTTCAATTTTTTATTGGTTTATCATCTGAGATTTATTATTTACTGCTTTATTAGCTGAGTGTTTTATTATTGAGAATACACAGCTGTAGAACACTTCAGAACATTTTTATAAATGCTACGTTAACATGGAAATGGGATAGCCATAAAAATAATTGCAATTATTGTAAACAACCAAGTGAAATTGTGCATATCATTCAGATTCTTTCAACATTTTACCTATGTGCACATGCTGTGTTAATGCACTATAACTATAGTCAACAAAAACCTAAAACATGCAGTTATGAACTTAGAAAATACGTCAGTCTGTACACAATTAACACCAATATTGAAATGTTAGCATTTGCTTATGACTGAGTTCAAATTTGTCTGCAAAGGGAAGAAATGCAAGCCTAAAAAATCCATACGTGCCAAGTTTATGATAGAGATGTTTGTGAAGTTACTTTGCTATGAAGGGGTTCAGTAAGAATTTACCTAAATCACAGACATTTATTTTCAGCTGTCTTCATCAGAGTAATAGGCATTTGCACAAAGTATTGGTAAACAACTGTACACATAATGCATACAAGGCTTTTCATAGTTTTTTGTACTTCAGTTTTTCCTAAAAATTATGATAATGATCCTTATGTTCTTCAGTTAAATATTGATAGTTGATCTTAACAATGAAAAATGGTCCAAAATAATTTTTTGATTTCTTCAATTTATTTAATGAAAGTTCATATTTGAATTTAAGTGTGTCAACATTTTACTTCCTCTGGAAATTTGTTTTTTAAATATACAGTCATGTGAAAAAGTTTGAGAACCCCTCTCAGCCTGCATAATAATTTACTCTACTTTCAACAGAAAAGATAACAGTGGTGTGTGTTCAGTTTCCTAGGAACAACTGAGTACTGTGGTGTTTTCCAAACAAAGATTTTTAGTGAAGCAGTATTTAGTTGTATGAAATTAAATCACATGTGAAAAACTGGCTGTGCAGAAATTTGGGTACCCTTGTAATTTTGCTGATTTGAATACATGTAACTTGCTCAATACTGATTACTTGCAACACCAAATTGGTTGGATTAGCTCGTTAAGCCTCGAACTTCATAGACAGGTGTGTCCAATCATGAGAAAAGGTATTTAAGGTGGTCAGTTGCAAGTTGTGCTTCCCTTTGACTCTCCTCTGAAGAGTGACAGCATGGGATCCTCAAAGCAACTCTCAAGATCTGAAAACAATGATTGTTCCATATCATGGTTTAGGGGAAGGCTACAAAAGGCTATCTCAGAGGTTTAAACTGTCAGTTTCAACTGTGAGGAATGTAATCAGGAAATGGAAGGCCACAGGCACAGTTGCTGTTAAACCCAGGTCTGTCAGGCCAAGAAAAATACAGGAATGGCATATGCGCAGGATTGTGAGGATGGTTATAGACAACCCACAGATCACCTCCAAAGACCTGCAAGAACATCTTGCTGCAGATGGTGTATCTGTATATCGTTCTACAATTTAGTGCTATTTGCACAAAGAACATCTGTATGGCAGGGTGATGAGAAAGAAGCCCTTTCTGCACTCATGCCACAAAAAGCTGCATGTTGTATGCAAATGCTCATTTAGACAAGCCAGTTTCATTTTGGAACAAAGTGCTTTGGACTGATGAGATAAAAATTGAGTTATTTGGTCATAACAAAAAGCGATTTACATGGCGGAAGAACAACACCGCATTCCAAGAAACACTTGCTAGCTACTGTCAAATTTGGTGGAGGTTCCATCATGCTGTGGGGCTGTGTGACTAGTTCAGGGACTGGGGCCCTTGTTAAAGTCGAGGGTCAGATGAATTCAACCCAATATCAACAAATTCTTCAGGATAATGTTCAAGCATCAGTCACAAATTTGAAGTTACGCAGGGGTTGGATATTCCAACAAGACAATGACCCAAAACACAGTTCGAAATCTACAAAGGCATTCATACAGAGGGAGAAGTACAATGTTCTGGAATTGCCGTCACAGTCCCCTGACTTGAAAGTCGTTGAACATCTATGGGATGATTTGAAGCAGTTCTGTCCATGCTTGGCAGCCATCAAATTTAACTGAATTGGAGAGATTTTGTATGGAAGAATGGTCAAGAATACCTCCATCCAGAATCCAGACACTCATCAAAGGCTATTGGAGGTGTCTAGAGGCTGTTATATTTGCAATAGGAGGCTCAACTCAATATTGATGTAATATCTCTGTTAGGGTGCACAAATTTATGCATCTGTCTAATTATATGATGCATATTTTCTGTTAGTCCAATAAATTTGATGTCACTGCTGAAATACTACTGTTTCCATTAGGCATGTCATATATTAAAAGGAAGTTGCTACTTTGAAAGCTCAGCCAATGATAAACAAAAATCCAAAGAATTAAGAGGCGGGTTCCCAAACATTTTCATATGACCGTAACGGGGCGTAGTAACACAGTCTGTTCCAACTCTGTTTTAAGAAAGACAAAGGGTTTTTAAGTAATCAACAGAAGTTGGGACACCTGTGCAAATAGTTTGCTTCAAATCACAAGGCTTAATTTACTTTAATTGCTGCATAACATAGGTTGTAACCTATTAGTTATTCCTTGAAGAAGACTCGTTTCTAATATTCTGATATTTGCTTTGTTCAGTTTTTGCTAAACTTCTAGCACTTTACTGCATACTTTTTCACCATTTTAGGTGATTTGCTGCATACTTTTCCACCATTTTAGGTCATTCATTGCATTTGAACCGAATAAATTTGAAGAAAAACTGAGGCATTCTTATAATTTCCACTGGTAGTGTATATGCGTGTGTGTATACTGTAGACATTCTGTATGTAAATGACATTCTTAATTGATCTTGATAATAGTAATAAATATCTCATTCAGGTTTGTCATGATGATCTAAATAATTGGTGATCCTTTGTTATATTTTGTCATTTGAGCTTTACCTGAAAGCTGCCTTGGTGATAACTTTTAATATTTTCTTTTGGTTTTTAGATCATAAGGTATATATCTGGCACAAGCGTAGTGAATTACCCATTGCAGAGCTAACAGGACACACTCGCACCGTGAACTGCGTAAGCTGGAATCCTCAGGTCCCAGGCATGATGGCTAGCGCATCTGATGATGGCACTGTTAGGATATGGGGACCAGCACCTTTTGTAGATGGTCACGATATTGAAGGTAACAGCATTAAATGTATACTTTTTTAGGAAGCTTGCCAAAAATCATTTAGTATAACTATTTGTGCTTAGTATATGTTTATTGTGCTGGTGAAGCAGCTCCCCTTTTTTTAGCAGTGCATTATGTGGCTATTAAAATCTGAATATGTATCATGCTTTCATTTTGATGTAAAGAAATCAGGGCACACTTAATTTTTGTCGTTCTTATGAAAATACGTACATGTAACTTCAGTGTTTGGGTGTTTTTTTGGATTTGATTAGAATTTTAAATTATGCTGAATTTATATTTATATGTTATTATTTCACGTGAATATTATTGGATTGGTGGAATATTTGGAAGGAGGAATAATTTTTTTTTTGCCTATTGTTTCCTCAGAAGACTGCAGTAGCATGGACAGTTGATGGTGACTTTGAAGTGGATGACTCCTTTAAGTAAACAAAATAATTGCATTTTAAATGGCTCTAAATTTGGTGTGACACAATCTTTATCAATCAATGAACAGAAATCTTTGTCATTTACCAGTAAGTAAAATGGAAGAAGAGTTCCATTTCTATAAAGCCAAAATAAGGAGCCAGGCATCTACCACCTTGCTTCATAGTACCCAAGTAAAGAAGCACGTTGTTGGAAGACACATGGACACCATGTTGAATTTTCCCCATTGGTTTGTGAAGAACTATGCTATAATGAGACTATCCAATGAACTCTGCAATGCTTTTTGTTTTTTGTTCTGGTTCCCCGTTTCATTTTTTGTTCAGCAAATCTTGTCATATTTCTGTGTATCTAGTTTTGAAATTTTTATTTAGCAGGTTTAATATATAGAGGTGTGTGCTGTAGATGGACAATTACATCCAGTACATAAGAGAGCCCTTTTAATTTTCTGCATCTTGCTAAAGTTCCATTCTTTACACCTTTCCTCATCTCTGAGCCCTCCTTAATCTAGAATCTCTACAGCACGGTTCATGGTTCCAGGGACTTGATTAGCAATAATGATTGAATGACAAGATCACTTAATGTGACGCTGCATCATTAGTGAAATTCAAGTCCATTTAGTTGTACAGTAACAAAATATGTTGCCAAATATATAGACACTGATTTAGATGGTAGTTACAATGGGTTGTTTGAAATTTGGATGGACTTTGGTTTACCTGTTTATATAATATCAAGAAATCCATACGTTTATGATTTTCCCCCTCCCCCATCTAGCTTGGCAAAAATATTTAACAGTAATTTCTGTTATTTTTTGTTGCTGGGTAGATGAAAATATATCCAACATTTAAATTTTAAACCTTTTTTTTCTTTCACAGTTGATGTTCTAAATGAAAGACCTTTTAAAATGACCATGTTTCTACTGACATAGGCTCTGTCACTTTTCTTGATTTGCAAAGACACTTTTTCATGTTCAAAACCAGTCGGGTAGTAGTTCCACACTCATGGTAAGCAGTATAGCCTGGAAATAAAGCATTAATGAACAATATTACTAATATGTGCATCATTGAATTTCTTGGTGATATAATTTTATTAAAACACAGAGGAACAGTTAATGTTTTTATTCACACATTTAATTCAGAATTACATTTTCAGTGGAAGAAAAATGTCTTTGTATTTTTTCCCCTCTGTTTGAAACTTTAACTCTTACTTTACTTGCAAACATACATTGTTGAAAGATTCTGTGCTGCCTTTCTTTGCTGTATAGCTACACAATTCCATTTTGACAGTTTGGCTTAAAAAAAAAAAAGTCTTATGGAGACACAAAACCCGTTTTGTTTTTATTTATATTCAGTAAAATTTAAAGAGATTTGATATTTGTGGCATATAGACAAGATTTGTGCATATATATTTAGTATTTAGGTTACTTTTGTGTATTATTTAGTTCATAATTCTTAAACTGCGGCATAGATAACTAGTTCGTTCAAATCTACTCAGAGCTGCCTACAGTTGCATTTTTTATGGAAAAGGAATGGGGTTAACAAATAATACTTTTAGTCCAGTCTGCACCACTTCAGATATAAAAATATTTATTTGATAACTGAAAGAGCTTTTCACTAGATGTTTTACTGGTGAAAAGTCGGTGACCTAAATTTTTTTAAAGTATAAACTAATTTTTGCATAATTTAATTAAAAAAAAAAAAAGTTTTCATTGGTAGGTTGAGATTGTACTGTTAGCATTGAATGCAAATTAAAACAATTCTAAGCATGGTAAAGAGTTTTAAATTTGGGTTGTATTTTAGCATATATTTTTGTCATTCTACTTTGATCATAATTTTCCATTATAAGATCAAAATATGTTATGGCAGTATTTAATAACTGCCGTTTCAGCATTTCACAAAGAATGTTTATTTCACTGTGCTTTTTCACTGGGCAAAAATGCTGTTTTGCACAATAGAAAGGTGAGGTATTAAGTCTTGAACAAAAGTCATTGCTTAAAAAGAAAATTGCTTTGGTATTAGCATACATTACTAATTTATATTTTGTTACTATATGTTTTATTCTATATCACTTGTTACTTAATTTTGATACCCAGAGAAGTTTGTAATTAACCAAAATAAAACTTTTCATTAGGTACACTATTTTTTGTGTCTCAAAATCTGGAATTATACATTTCCTGTATGAAAAACAAGGTCGTTGTTGGTATGGCAGATTCATATTTTGTCACTGGGATCTTAAAAAATTTTAGCAACCTAGTGTTTTTGGTATTTGGGGGTTGGGGAGGGGTATAACACCCATATATAACGTTTGGTTAAAGGTTTGGGAACAAATTTTTGAAAAATGCCACATAAATCGATTTAACTATTTCAGCTTCTTTGTATCACTTTTATTGTACCATGCATTTTACTTAATGTCAATTAGGGTAAAATTCCTTAGAACTTAATTATTTTTCTTATCATTGCTGCAGAGCCCACTTTTTATTTAAAGAATTTCTAACTGTTTTGTAACAAAGTAACCGAAGGTCCTCTATTTACAGCTTTGGCAATAAATGGCTTTCAAGTGTCAAACTGTTTAATAGTTCAGAAATTTTTGCCTAAAGTGTTTTATGCAATCTTTTATTATTTGTAAATTTTGCTTTGTATGAAGAATGTCAAAGCTTGTGTGTGTGTGTGTGTGTGTGTGTGTGTCTTGTACATGTGAGTGTATTTGTATAAATAGATTGTTTGTGTGTGTCATATTTATATATACGGTATATATTATATGTAAACACAAACACAAATACAAATACGACATAGACACATGTAATGAAACATTTTAATTTATCAAGATAGAAAAATGGTTGAAATTATAAGTTATGTATATTAATATAATACCAAGTGTAGAAAGTATGTATAAAATGATTATGATAAAAACAGAAGAAACATTCTTTTATTTCTTTACAATTACAATTCAGTTTCTTATTAAATTCAGTATATGTTGTATTTTTTATCTGTATTTGCCAATTTATTATTCCATGTAGAAAGCAATCAGTTTAAACTTGCCAGTTGTAGGTCACATTTTAATGTATTTAAGTTAATTAATCTGTTGCATATTTGGACATAGGGTCAGAATCATTGTCATAAGGAACAGGATTATAACATATCTCCTATGTCTTGCAAGTTTATAACAACACTCGTACGTCAAATGCTTATTATGTAATTTATTTTTTTATCCTTGCATAGGTTTGAATTTATAGATTGCTGTTGCCCCAGAATGGAAGATTTCACTATGCTACTATAGTAATGATAGGTTGAAATTATTATTTTTTTAAAAAAAAAAAACAACCGCATTAAAGTTTTTTTTTTTTTCTTTTTTTAATATAAATCCAATATAGCACTTTTCTGTGAACAGGAAAAGTTGTGCCACAATGCTGGAAGCTTGATTGTGACGCAGTTGTGATCAGGTTTGTAGAACTAATTAGAAAAACAAATTAATGGATATAAAGTGAACCATACTGGTGGGCAGGAGAGCAGAACTCCTAATCCATGAACCGAGCTGCAGAGGGAATGGATTTCCACGACTCTTAGAACCTTAATTTCTATCTGTAGAAATTTTCTATAAAGGGTTAATTAAAGTTAAAGATTTGGTATGTAAAGAACTCTGTTATACAAACTGTTTAAATGTTTAAAAGTGTGTTTTGTTCTGACTGTATTGTCTGTTTTATGGATTTTTGTTACTTTTCAACTTACTTAGATTTCTTGTTATAACATTAAATTGTAATTAGCCTTGTCCTGTCCTGTATATTATTTCACCTCATTTTTTTTTTGTTCTACAAGTGACATTTAGCCAATTTATAAAAAGTATTTTTGCCCCAGCATGTTCTTTTTGTTTAAAGAAGTTATCTTATTTGTGTATTACAGTAGCATCTAAAAGTTTGGGCGCCCTTGCTTACAATGTCTGTTACTGTGAATAGTTAAATAAACGAAGATGAACTGATCATCAAAGGGCATAAAGTTGAAAGTGACACATTTCTTTTCAGCCCTTTATGCAAGATTAGTGTATTGTTTATGTTTTGTACAATTGCACAGTGAAAAAGGAAAGTAGCACCATGCAAAAGTTTGGGCGCTCCTAGATATTTCAGGTCCCATAACTTTTACCAAATTCTCAGACCTTAACTTGTTCGTTAGGGCTATGGCTTGTTCACAGTCATCATTACGAAATCCCACTTGATGCAATTTGCGAAGCTGTATAAATTCTCTGACTCCTCAAACCTTGTCCTAATCTTCAGCAGTGATGGGCTCCTCTGAGCAGCTGCCTCACACTCTGAAAAATAAAATAATCGATGTTCACAAAGTATGAGGTCTGGAAGACTGAGAAAATTTTCTGAAAGAACTGCTCATTGGTTTGCTAGAAAGGCAAGTAAAAACCCAGTTTGACTGCAGAAGACCTTCTGGAAGATTTAGCAGACTATAGAGTGGTGGTACACTCTTTGTTGTATTATGCAGCAACACATGAAGAAATATGACCTTCATGATAGTCAGCAGATGAAAACCTTTCCTGCATCCTCGCCACAAAATTCAGTGCCTGAAGTTTGCATATGAACATCTAAACAAGCCTGATGCATTTTGGAAATGGCTCCTTTGGACTGATGAAGTCAAAACGGATCTTTTTGACCAGAATGTGCAATAAAATGTTTAGAGAAAAAAGGGTGCCAAATTCCCAGAAAAGAGCACTTCTCCAACTATTAAGCATGGGTGTGGATCGATCGTGCTTTGGCTTGTGTTGCAGCCAGTGGCACAGGGAACATGTCATTGGTAGAGGGAAGAATGGATTCAAATAAATACCAACAAATTCTGGAATCAAACCTCACACCATCTGTGAAAAAGTAAGTTAAGAGAATGGTTCCTACAACAAGATAACAATCCAAAAAACGCACCTCAAAATCTACAATGGAATGCCTCAAGAGGTTGCAAGCTGATGGTTTTGTCATGGCCCTCACAGTACCCTGACCTAAATAAACATCATTGAAAATCTGTGGATGGATCTCAAAAGAGCAGTGTATGCAAGGCAGCCCAAGAATCTTACAGATTTAGAAGCCTTTTGCAAAGATGAATGGGAGAAAAATACCCCAAGTAAGATTTGAAAGGCTCATTGCTTGCAACCAAAAGTGTTTACAGGCTGTGATACTTGCCAAAGGAGCTGTTACAAAGTATTGACCATGTCTGGTGCCCACATAGTTTTTTTTTTTTTTGGTATTTTGTACCTGTGAATGATGAAAATAAAAATGTAGTGTTTCAAATACTAAAGAAATGTCATCTTTATGCTTTTTGATAATCATTTTTTCTTCTGATGACTTAACTATTCACAGTAACAGACATTTTAAGTAAGGGTGCCCAAACATTTGCATTCCACTGTATTTTCTTTTATGATGGTGCTATCTTCGAAGCCAGAAAGACAAGTAAATAAAATAGTTAAGGACAGTGCATCATTAAAAATTGCCACAACATTTGGAGCAATTGTCATTTATTCCCACAAGAAAACAGAAAAAAAATAAATACTGTTTTCCTTGGTGACAGTGCTGTAGTTATTTTTGCAGTTAACAAAATAGCTTGAAATAGTGTAAACCTGTCTGGTCTGTTAAAGAACTTTACCTACTTCATTTCTATGATTCTTAAACATCTTGTAGAAATCCTACCTGTGGGGAGATATAGATAGATAGATAGATAGATATATATAATTTCCCCCCCCCCAGCCTTTCTTGGTTCTCGTTTTTTTTGGCAATGTTCCTTGGCATTGAAATCTGCACATTGACATTGGAGGTAGCCCTGAAAGTAAGTTAAAGGAGATTTTTGTTTAAAATCTTTAAAATAGAAGTGTTAACTTTTTCTGGGAAGCTTTTAACAACATATGCAAATTTTCCCATTTTTTATATGCCTTTCATGTACACATTTATTTCCACTTCCAGGTTTACCAGTTTGGTGTTTTATATCAATCCAACATGAGAGGTATGCATCTTCTAACTTCTCACTTGGGACACTTGAAGAGCTCTAATTGCATTTAAATGTGTTGTTAATATTATATGAAAGTGATTGTAACGTTTTTGTAATGTTGGTTAGGAGAAGTGTTATGTATTCATATTTTAAATAAAGCATTCAGGGTTTAAAACATGAATAGTCAGTTGGAAAGTAAGAAGGCGCATTAAAGTAGAGTTCTGTTGAAAATGCAGCTTGCACATCAGTGGGGTAAATGGTGTATGCAGTTGTTTACAGTAACCCGTTTGAATATAAAATAAAGTTTGTAATACAAAATGAATTTCATAAACGTTTTGTTTCCATTTGATTATTTTGCAAGTTATTTTTTTTTAACTTAGAATGGAGTTTTTCCTATTTCACTGGAGAGCTTGAATTTTTTTTTTATATTTTCATGTCTTTTCAAAACATTGATTGTAAATATGTAAAAAATTTTCTACACCATTATATTACCATCACCATGCTGTACTTTTTGAATTCATGCTGCTTGATCCAGATTTTGACCCATGGCAATGCCAGCTGAATTTAAAATTGGTCCAAAGGATGACTTTTTCAAACATCTAGTTTTGGTAATCACATGCCCACTATGGCTGCATCTTGCTTTTCTGAGTTGACAGGAGTGTGATCTGATGCATAATTCTGTTGCTATAACTTAGACTTTAAGATCTGATGTATGTTCAGGGATGCTGCTGTGCATTCCTCTGTTTGAGTAATTGCATGCTTTTTGTTAGTCCAGTATAGTTCAGAAATTCTTTTGTTTTTTTCTCAAATGTGAGGTGTCTGTGCACAGAAAGCTATTGCTCATTTGCTATTTTCTTTATCCCACAATTCTTTGTAAACTTGAAACTGCAATATATGAAAATTGTAGGAGGATAGCTATTCCCAAGATGTTGAGACTGCTACATCTGTCACCAACATTCAAATGTTGGATCAATGAAACCTAAATCATGTACTTTGACCAAACAACTAGATCTCTCTACCATATTTCCTTTCTTTATACAATTGATTAACATTTGTACACACCAAGGTTGTTATAGTTAACGAAAGCTAAAATGAAAATAATTATTAAAACATTTTTGTAAACTGAAATAAAATAAAACTGAAATGAAAAACTAAATTAAACTATTAAAGTAGCTGGAAAGACTAACTGAAATAAAATAAGTTTACTAAACATAATTTTAGTTTTCATTTTTGAATGAATATTCTTGCTGTTAGTTTTTAACTCTTATAACTTTTAATTCTAAAACTGAAAGTCATCCACCACGAGCCGCCCACATATAATCATCCAGTGAATAGCGGCGGCTGGTGATGGTGGGCTGCTGTTCACACAATATTGCGGTGACCATGAGCTGAATACGGGCGCGTAAAGCCTGTGGAGTAGAAACCGATTTACGTGCTGCCTTTCTTTGCACTTGTTGTATATGAAAATGTAATTCAAACACCTGAAATTGGAATGTGTTGGTCAAGAAAAACTTGTACGGACAGAAAAATCATGAGTGAGTAACGTTTCAGTTCATTTCTCAGGTGCCTGCCTTTTGTTGACAGTAATTCACCTGCCACTTCGCACACAAATTATAGAGTAAGTATACTAATCATAAAAAAACATCGACCTCGACATTTTGATAAATCTTGACGTTTTTGACCTCCCCAAGTCCAAAAATACAGTTTTTCGGAATTGTGTGTGTGTGTGTATAAACATGATATCTCACAAATGCAACTAGATAGATGGATGAAATTTGGCATGTGGTTGTTACACCAGAATTGTAGATCTGTATTAACTTGGGCCAAATCCATCAACCGGAAGTGGTACCTTATCTGAACACATACTCTTTTTTTTTCACCCCCAACCATGCAGCTGCAGAGTCTGATTTATTCAACTTTACTTTTATAATAATTGTTCAAGTATATTACTAATTTGATTTGTTGTTGATGGTTCTTTAATGTACATAATATAATCATTGTCTTGCGGTTTACTCCTTAAATATCTATCCCCATATTAGAACATGAGAACACTCTAGACGAGAACTGGCCATTCAGCCCAACAAAGCTCGTCAGTCCTATCCACTTATTTCTTCCAAAAAAACATCAAGTCAAGTTTTGAAAGTCCCTAAAGTCTTTCTGTCTACCACACTACTTGGTAGCTTATTCCAAATGTCTATCGTTCTTTGTGTAAAGAGAAACCTCCTAATGTTTGTGCGAAATTTACCCTTACGTTTCCAACTGTGTCCCCATGTTCTTGATGAACTCACTTTTAAAATAAGTCTCAATCCACTGTACTAATTCCTTTCATAATTTTAACCACTTCAATCATGTCACCTCTTAATCTTCTTTTGCTTAAGCTGTATAAGGCTCAGCTCTTTTAATCTTTCCTCATGAATCAACCCCTATAGCCCTGGAATCGGCCTAGTAGCTCTTCTCTAGCCTGGAGACCAAAACTGCACACAGTACTCAAGATGAGGCCTCAACAGTGTGATATAAATGTTGAGCAGAACCTCCTTGGACTTGTACTCCACGCAACGTGGTACAGTGGTGTGAAAAACTATTTGCCCCCTTCCTGATTTCTTATTCTTTTGCATGTTTGTCACACAAAATGTTTCTGATCATCAAACACATTTAACCATTAGTCAAATATAACACAAGTAAACACAAAATGCAGTTTTTAAATGATGGTTTTTATTATTTAGGGGGAAAAAAATCCAAACCTACATGGCCCTGTGTGAAAAGTAATTGCCCCCTTGTTAAAAAATAACTGTGGTGTATCACACCTGAGTTCAATTTCCGTAGCCACCCCCAGGCCTGATTACTGCCACACCTGTTTCAATCAAGAAAGCACTTAAATAAGAGCTGCCTGACACCGAGAAGTAGACCAAAATCACCTCAAAAGCTAGACATCATGCCAAGATCCAAAGAAATTCAGGAACAAATGAGAACAGAAGTAATTGAGATCTATCAGTCTGGTAAAGGTTATAAAGCCATTTCTAAAGCTTTGGGACTCCAGCGAACCACAGTGAGAGCCATTATCCACAAATGGCAAAAACATGGAACAGTGGTGAACCTTCCCAGGAGTGGCCGGCCGACCAAAATTACCCCAAGAGCGCAGAGACGACTCATCCGAGAGGTCACAAAAGACCCCAGGACAACGTCTAAAGAACTGCAGGCCTCACTTGCCTCAATTAAGGTCAGTGTTCACGACTCCACCATAAGAAAGAGAGGGAAAAACTGGGTAAAAACGACCTGCATGGCAGATTTCCAAGATGCAAACCACTGTTAAGCAAAAAGAACATTAGGGTTCGTCTCAATTTTGCTAAGAAACATCTCAATGATTGCCAAGACTTTTGGGAAAATACCTTGTGGACTGATGAGACAAAAGTTGAACTTTTTGGAAGGCAAATGTCCCGTTACATCTGGCGTAAAAGAAACACAGCATTTCAGAAAAGAACATCATACCAACAGTAAAATATGGTGGTGGTAGTGTGATGGTCTGGGGTTGTTTTGCTGCTTCAGGACCTGGAAGGCTTGCTGTGATAGATGGAACCATGAATTCTACTGTCTACCAAAAATCCTGAAGGAGAATGTCCGGCCATCTTTTCGTCAACTCAAGCTGAAGCGATCTTGGGTGCTGCAACAGGACAATGACCCAAAACACACCAGCAAATCCACCTCTGAATGGCTGAAGAAAAACAAAATGGAGACTTTGGAGTGGCCTAGTCAAAGTCCTGACCTGAATCCAATTGAGATGCTATGGCATGACCTTAAAAAGGCGGTTCATGCTAGAAAACCCTGAAATAAAGCTTAATTACAACAATTCTGCAAAGATGAGTGGGCCAAAATTCCTCCAGAGCGCTGTAAAAGACTCATTGCAAGTTATCGCAAACGCTTGATTGCAGTTATTGCTGCTAAGGGTGGCCTAACCAGTTATTAGGTTCAGGGGGCAATTACTTTTTCACACAGGGCCATGTAGGTTTGGGTTTTTTTTTCCCTAAATAATAAAAACCATCATTTAAAAACTGCATTTTGTGTTTACTTGTGTTATACTTGACTAATGGTTAAATGTGTTTGATGATCAGAAACATTTTGTGTGACAAACCTGCAAAAGAATAAGAAATCAGGAAGGGGGCAAATAGTTTTTCACACCACTGTATATAACCTAACATTCTGCTTGCCTTCATAATGGCTTCTGAACACTGTCGGAAAGTCAATAGCTTAAAGTCCACTATGGCTCCTATATATATATATTTAAAAAAGTAGGGGCGCAGCAGTGACCCCTGTGGAACATCACTCTTAACATCGGCCAATTCTGAAGAATTTCCTTGCACCATCACCCTCTGCTTCCTGTTTCTGGGCCAGTTTTGCACCCATCTAAAAACATCACCATGAACACCAACATCCTTTAATTTGATGGCCAACCTATCATGTGGCGCCTTATTAAATGCTTTCTGAAAGTCAAGATAAATAATATATGCTGCACTCTGATCGTATCCTTTTGTTGCTTCCTCATAGAATTCCAGCATGTTAGTAAAACACCCATGCTGACTGTACAGAAAAACTCATGTCCTTGCCAGGTGTTGCTCAATCTTATCTTTTATAATTCCCTCCATTAATTTTCCTGTGATGCATGTTAAGCTTACTGGCCTATAGTTGCTTGGATCTTCCCTGTCACCCTTTTTATATAATGGGATGATATTTGCCGGAGCAGAGTGGTGGCTCTGAGGTTAAGGATCTGCGCTGGTACCCCGAAGATTGCCGGTTTGAATCCCTGTCACTGCTTAAAGAGATCCTACTCTGCTGGGCCGTTGAGCAAGGCCCTTAACCTTCAATTGCTCCAGGGGCGCGCTTGTACAATGACTGACCCTGTGCTCTGACCCCAAGGGGTATGCAAACTAACAAATTCCTAATACAAGAAATTGTACAAGACGGAATAAAGAACAAAAAAAAAATGTAGTTATATATCTGTTGTGCATTACATGTAAAACATTTTTAAACCTGTTCCACTGCTCCTTGACTGTCTACACACTTAAAAGCTTATCCCAATGTATCCTACTTAGACATTGTCACATCTAGTCAAAATTAGGCCTACCAAAGTTCAACTTAACAATTTTAGTCTCTGCATCTGCACTCTTACAAAATACTGAGAATTGTATTATATTATGGTCACTTGACCCTAGTGATTCAATCACCTCGACACCCTCAATTCTATCCTGATTATTACAAAATACTAAATCCAGACAGGCGTCGCCCTGTGTTGGTGCTTTAACATGCTGTGTTAAACAGTCACTGATTACTTCTAAAATCTCCTGATCTTGTGCTCCTCCGTCTGTAAGGTTATCCCAATTAACATTTGGATAATTCAAGTCCCCCGTGACTATAATATCTCCCTGTAAACTCCCCTTTTTGATATTACTAAAAAGATATGTGTTGAGATTACTGTCTTAATTGGGTGGTCTATAACGCACTCCTAAAATTACACCTGTTTAACTAATATTTTCCAGTCAAAACTATGTAAGCCCATATCTGAATACATGAGAAAGTCTAGGGGAGACCACTCCTGATTTTTGATGATAAAACGGCACTGATCGAGAGACTGACTAGGTCATCATACAAGATCAGCATATTGTTGCTGACCAATCACTTTTGCTTTACAAATGTTTAACAACAAAGCGATGCAAACTTTGTAAAATTCCCAAGTTGGCAATGTCTCCACTGAACTACAGGTAGGTAGATGCCAAGTAAATGAAAAGCTAAACATACTAATTTGTTTTTGTATTTATTCTATATTTATTAATTTGTTTTTAGTTCATATTCACAGCTCAAAATACCTGATGTTATGAAAATAATCCAGTAGCAGAATTAGGTTTTAAAATATCTGTCCCCATTTTTCTCTTTCTCTCAAAACAGATAGTTAAAATATCATAACATCATTCTTTTTGTTCTTAACATTAGCCATATCATACATATTGCATACCAGGGATTTTTTTCTGCCTTGCATCCAAACCTGCTTGGGTAGGCTCCAGGTTCCAGCGATCCTGGATAATTGTTTAGATAATGTATATATTGTTCCTAATCTTAGATGCTATCTCTGTTATTTTGTGCCTGTCCATACTCTTATTACCTGCTCTTGCTCTGCTCTTTAAGGGTTTACTGTTCTTATGCATGGGCTATTCAAGTCTCACTACCCCTACAAGCTTGTTTTTCTTTGTTTCCCTCAACACAGAGAGGTGGGGTCTGCACACTAATTCAAGCCTAAGAGCCCTGTTCTTCCTTAGCCCCCATGATTTCCGTGGTCACCCCGGTCAGAACACAGTGGAATCTTTGTTTTTTTGTGTTTTTTTTTTTTTATTATCTTTTCAGGCCTGCAGGTGCAAAATTCTGTCTATAAATTGTTTGTGCCTGAGATGGAATCAGAGATCAATATGGCTGGTAGAACATTTTTTTTATTGCAATATTGAAGGCATTCATTATAAGCACATAGTCACAGGAGCAGGATATGTTTTGTGCTGTAGAAATTTAGAGTAAAAAAAACATCTTAAAATTCACCTAGTTTTCATTAAAAATTGGCCCATTCTGGGCAATAAAAAGAAAAGAGAAAAAGTGCCAACAGTAAGCGCAGAGTTGTTCAGCATAAATGACAGAAAATATTTTAAAAATTATAAAATTGTGGAAAAGTGTTCATATTCAGTACCTGGTTTTGATTATGCTTGTTTTATCAGACATACAACAAAACCAAACAGTAAACTGTGTCATGTAGTGTAGTAAGCTTCCACTAACTAACTTGATATATCCAGACCTGTTAAGTGTACAGTTCTGTCTCGTTGTGACACAAAACTAAACTCCATAGTAACTCTTTTTAACCATACTATAATTACTAAAACTGAAACTAATACATATAAAAATAGAAATTGTAAAATAAAAACTAAATTAAAACTAAAAATACAACTAAAACTAAACAGAATTTGCAAGTAAGGTCAGAAAAAATATAGAAATAAAAACTAATATAAAAAGGCAAAACTATAATAACCTTGGTATACTCTTGATTGAATGAATGTTTTCAATAATTTTAAAAACATTTGATATTAAGACTTATACTTAATTACTTACAATTTTTGTTTCTAAGACAAACAGAAATAGGCATCCAGTTCACTGTGTATAAATTTCTTTCACAAAAAAGTTAAATATTTTTTGGAAAATTATTTTCATGTACATATTTAGTGAAAATTAGTGTTGGAAAAGTTTTCCCTAACTTCTATGTGTGCCTCTTTAAAAGTTAAGTTGCAGTATTTCTTTCCTCCTTAGTGCTTCTTAGCAAATCAACTGTGTTGCAACAAGGCAGTATGAGTGTATATACCTATTTGGTAGACAACCATTATTTCTAGTTGTACTGGCCCATAATACAGCAAGAACAGTTACACCTAGCATAGATGACCTCTTCATAATCTGTACTGCAAGTGAGTAGGACCTCCTCCATTTTCATAATGAATATAATTCTTTTCACCCCAACATAAAGCTGAAGCTGAATTATTAAAAAACAGAAGTCGGCTTCCTTTACACCACCGGTCAACTGAAAAACAACACCCTTGTAACTTCTGTTTTTCACAAACCAACAGACAGACGGGCCTACCTAAAAAGTGACAGCTTCCACCCCAAGCATATAAGGCGCTCCATTATTTTTAGCCAAGCAAAACGGTACAATCTTATTTGCTCAGACAAGATTTCATCAGACAAGGTTATACCCCCAAAATAACCAGAGACAACCTTCTGGAATATAAAAACAAAGAGAACAAGAACCGCATCTCCCTTGTTGTCACCTACAACCCACATCTTGAAACACTTTGCAAAGTTATAAAAGAATTTCAGCAAATGCTAAACAACAACCAAACACTGAAAAATGTATTTCCTGAACCTCCCCTCCTGGCATACAGAGAACCACCAAACCTTCAGCAGCTAATTGTCCGAAGCTCCCTAAATGAACTGACAGAAAATGGCACATCTCCCGGCCTACAGAAAAGATGTAAAACGTGTTCCCACATTTACAATACAGTCCTTATAGTTATACTACACTGCCTACTTGAACATCACATAAAGGGATAATTTTCCTGCAGATCATCTAATGTTGTCTACCTAATTCTCTGCATGAAATGTCCTGACACTGCACTCTATGTGCAAGAAACTGGACAAACACCCCACCAGAGAATGAATTTACACAGGTTCCACATTAAACGTGGCAACACAGATGTTCCTGTAGCGGCCCACTTCAACAGCCATGGACACTGTGAGAGGGACTTTAAAGTCACAGTTCTTATGGGCAACTTCAAAACACAGCAAGAGAGAAAAGAATGGGAAGTTAAACTCATGCTAAAATTGAATACATTACAACATAGTTTGAATAGAGACAAGAGTTTTATGGCCGGGTATGAGGACTTTTTTAATCTCTCAGACTGACACAGATAACCTGTCTACAGACCAATATTGTTTGAAAAACTCATTAGAAACTTCAAAAGACTTTGTTGGACAGTTACCTTATCCAAAGATCTTGACCATACATTGTTGTTCTCTCTCTTGTTAAATTAATCTTAGCCTGAATGAACCTATTAATTTTTTACATTTAAGATTTTTCATTTAAAGATTTACCAATCTTGTTTCTTGTCCTAGTGTGTGGATATAAACACAGGGAACTTCAGTTTCTGTATTGCATCTTGCCTGAAGAAGTGGCCTCGAAAGCTTACATATTGTAATCTTTTTAGTTAGCCAATAAAAGGTGTCATTTTGCTTGGTTTTTCTCTATCTAGCAAAGAGAAATGGCAGCCCATCCTTTAGGAGGTGAAGGTCAACCAGTCCAGAAAACTGAAAGATTTTGTAAGGTTGTTCAAGTGCAGCTGAATTAACCATACACTGCAGGAAAAAAATGTATTGGAGTCGCCACATTTCAGTAATCACTACTTAAGTGCACATTGGATTAAAACACAAATTAATGTGAAGACAAATCTGAATACCAGCAGTTCAAAGGGGACCGAATAAGACCTTCATGGTAGAATTTCAACACTACTAAAGGAAAATTAAAGATTTACCTGGCCTATTAACTAGTGGAGACGCAGAGGATGAACAGATAATGTTTGAATGTGTGATTTCCACTGTGAAGCATGTGAAAATTTTGGCATTGAAAAAGACAGTAAAAGCACTGTCTTCTGGAGTCTAATGAGAAACATTTGGCTCTTTGAACCTTAGCATAATGTTTACTCACAGAATAAATAACAAGTGAAAAATATTGCTTTTTTTTTTTTTCAATAATACAAAAAATGTTATTAAATGTAACAGTAATGTGTAAGTACCAGAGTATCTAAACATAAACACAGTAGGACACATGTTTAGGTTCCACCTCTGTACTGATTGCAGATTTAGTGCAGGTTCTTATGGTTTAATAGCTGTCAGTGCTGCACAGCTTGATGTTGCAATCTTTATAGTAGAAGGGTCTTTCCTTTGAACACTTAATATTTTTTTTCTGTTACTTGAACATTAGAAGGTAGAATGACAGTACTACTGCACGATCAACACTTCCGTGGTGTTATCATAAGTTACCATAATGCAAGGCTTAATAGTGACTTCCACATTTCCCCTGACACGAATGACAGTTGCTTCATTGTGAACAATGCTTAGGGGGCTAATGTCTGTCTTGTCCTTGTACTTGATCGCAATCATTTTGCCTTTTTTGCCACACACCTACTTGCACCACTGTGAACCTTCAGGTGACCAAATTCATCAGGTATGTCACAGCGGTTTAGTCTTATAGTGCCATATCCATCAGTTACACTGTGTGTGTCAACATCCAGTGACCAATTCACATTCATTTACTATCACTTTCTTCAACTTATGGTTCACTTTCAGTTTACTATTGGGTAACAAAACTGGTTTTACAGCTTCTTGTTTACATACACTGGGGTTTGGTTGAAAGTGGCACCCCACTCATGAATAGTGAAGTGTTACCTTAGAGCAGTAAAACGCATAGAACTATTCAGGCTATTTTGCAGCATTGCTATTTCATCAACTAGATGGCAGCAAAATACTGTCCCAAGAGTTAAGGCTCAACAATCTAAAGCCGATGATTAAATCGGCCCCAAATCCAACTTGGGAATGACCATTTCCATAGAATTCTGAGCATGTCATATTGGGAGTTAATGCCAAGGAGGTTAATACGGCTGGCTTCATCTCCCAAATATTTAAATTAATAAATTTCTAATGTCAGATGTATTGTTTCTAATATAAAAATTAAAACTACCTAGTTTTTGTAAACCCACCATTCCTGTTCCCAGTCTTGAGAGTGGCAGTACAGTGCCTGTACTAACAGTGTTGCAATGAACAACTGAACAATCTGTCAGAGCAGGCTAGCCTGCATATGTTTGGATTGTAAAAGTAAAGCCCTTTCTACACTGTTGAATGTGAAAAAACTCCACATACTGTATCCACTGCCCATGTCTGGTGAGGCGACAGTGTTTATCATTTTATGCTTGAAAGTAGGGAGGACGTGTATGTACTATTTGGATATCTATCTATCTATCTATCTATCTCTTCAGACCATGAAATTTGCACATTTATGTTTAGTTTTGTGACCACTGCTGAAAACACTGATAGTCTTACTAGCTTCTCAAAGCAGCTGTTATGTTCATGCTCTTTGATGGATGTGTTAGTGAGTTCATTCTTTCATTTTTTATGAGCTGTAAACCTGAGGGGCAAATTTTGAACCAACATTTCCAAGTTTTTATTTTTTTTAAGGTATTGATCACAGGGTGTAAAGGGCGTATTGATGATCAAGTTTTGCTTTTGTAATGCTTGTAGAGAAAAGCCAAGCAAAATGACACCTTTTATTGGCTAACTAAAAAGATTACAATATGCAGACTTTCGAGGCAATGCTTGCAATTCTCAAGACATTTTAAGGCTCCTCCTTTCTTTCGTCCTCTGTAGAGGAAAATTTCTAGCCCATAGACTCATATAAATGTTACTGAACCACATTTGTTTTAAGAAACCAACTAATACAGTTTATTAAATTCAAGGATTACAGAAATATTAGGACTGCTTATATATCCATACAAATAGCATAGACTCAAAACAAATGTATAACTGAACAGGGTTGCTCTTATTTTGTACATAAGTTGAGTGGCATTTCTTGATTTTTGACAAACTTTTTTTGTTAAATTTATCTGTTTAGAGATTTTAGCATGAATTTATGGCCCACTTTGTTCACTCTAATATGCAGCCATGAATGAGACAGGGTTAAATTGTCAAAGATGTGACTTAAGGCTCTATCTCTGAAATAATAAAAGCTAGAGAAGATGTTAGCTAAAATAGTCATGAATGCCTTACACAGTAACCATTAATCTGAATAAAGAGGTCTGTAGTATGCTGTTCACTGGGAACGTACAGTTCCAATTTATATTGGCAGAGAAGTGCTGCAGATTAATAATACCAATCCTGTAAGACAAGAGTGTGAAACTCAATTTTGAGGGCCAAAAATTCCACTTACAGCTTAGAGCAGAATATATCGGCAAACTGCTACCACCACATTTTCTGTAGAAAAGAGGCACACATGTACCAGAAAGATAGAGAGCTAAATTTTAGAGTAGCCTGCAAATGGAATTCACATGCGTGGTAGAAAATGGACATAAAAGCGGGTAAAAAGTACACAGCACTCACTTAGCATAGGCAGAACGGGTAGCTTATCATGTCCCCAAGACAGACAGGCACGTGCGGGAAGGTTTAAATAGGGTGGACTGCACCTGAGCAGGTGTTGACGCTCAGTGCACGTTCCGGCATGATGGTTTTTTGGGAGACCACGGTTAACATAAATGAGGATTAGATGGGCTAAAAGGCTTGCGGCATAAAAACCATGGGCCAAACATCGGGGCTTGTCGTTTGAGCAAGTCTTTGGGCTTAAGTAAAACTGCGGTACTGACTTGTGTAGTTGAGTAGTAAATATGTGTTTACCCTTGTATATAATGGGTGCTAAGACTCACTTCCCGGATTAGTTTGTTGGAAGAATTGTATGTTTAAGAGTGGACAATGTTGTTTTTTCTTGTGCTTAATTTTTTCTTTTTTTTTTGATATTTTTCAGCCTGTATTTTGTGATTTGTCTTGTAGCTGGATGAAGGAGGAGGAAGAGTTGTGTCAAACCCATTTTTATTTACTTTTGTTTTGGAGTCACTGTAAATATTATAAATAGCACCTGCACTAATTTTTTCTTTTGCTTTGAAAGTGTCTTTGCATTGGACTTTGTAAATATTTTTGCAAGGCAATTGTTTTGTGTATTGTTTAGACACGACTGGAATTAAACAGAACCCTGTTTTTGAATAGTCTTTTTTTTTTGGTCTGAGTCTCACTTTCTCCATTCCTTGGTCATTCGGTCTCATCTTCTAGCGTCCCAAGTTTGGAATTGTACAACAGTGTCCTTGCACAGGTTGTTAGTCTTTTGAAACGGTCTTTCCTCTTTATCCATTTTTATTGAGCATTGTAGTGATTTAGAAAAATCACTAGCAGCCATGGCCCCAATTTCAACATTGTGTGAAAAAATTACAGCAAATTAAGTTGGGTGGAAGCGGCAGTCCGGACACAAGCGAAAATTTCTAGTTAAAGCAATACGCCTTCCTTTACACCGGCATTACCGTGCATCACAATCAGACAGCACTTTACCAGGTTTTTATTTTACAAAAATAAGTAAATAAAAAATACTCATGCTGGTGACAACTCACATTGAGTTCATTTGTAGTTTATAGTGGTCACATTTCAACAAGTGGAAAGGCAAAAGCATTTTCTATCCATATACAACAAACAAATCAGTGGAAGAGGCAAGAATCATGTAATGAGTATTGGCAACAGTCAGGTAAGGCGCAGAAGATTGTCAGGCTGTGCCACTGGTGCAATTTTAAAAAGCTTTTTCATTTGGCGGTAGTGTTATGTGTGAAGTTGACCTACCATCTCCTTCATGAGACTGCCACATCTTTGGCAATATGCTAAAACTCTAAAGTTCTTGATTGCAGCAAGACATGACACCTTCTTATTACTTTTTCTTGTTGGGTAATTATGAGCAGCCGGATTCCATTCTAACTACTGGCTATTGCATTGTGCTACATTAGAAATGATGGAAATGATATCCAGCTAAACTGTATATGGAAATAATCTATATATGAAACAAGCCAAGTCATCTTGGAACATATGAATACTGATGAGGTGGTTTACTTTAAAAAGGTCAAAGGGCTAGATCTGGCTCGCAGGCCTTGAGTTTGACATCCTTGCTGTAAGGAGATGGTGTGGACGAAGGTTTCAGACCAGACAGCAGGTGCTGTTATAAAGCAGCTTTATTTTTCAGAGTCACGGTGAGAAGAGTTTCAGAAAAGCAGACAATCAAATATACATGACAGCATCAGGGCTCTTCTGAACCCCGTCTGTTGGGTGGGGTCCAGTTTTATACCCCTAGAATGCGTGATTTAATATCATTATAAAATGCAACAGTCAACACATTTCTTATACACAAACCTTGAGCCCCTTCACCGCCCCTTGTGCAACTTGATTTCTTGGCCCCTTTTGTTATGGCGTTCAGATGTAAGCTAAGGGAAAACGTGATAAGGCAGACTCATGTGTGGAATGCTCAGACCTTGAGTCCTTTGCACAAACATTTTTCTGTTTGCTAAAACAAAGCATGCTGTTACTTGGTTTCGTAAAGCTTACTTCTCAGACATGAATTAGTACAAAGGAACGAAGAGAACATTCGTCTTCCACTTTGGCCGATTCCCTTGTCCTCTGCAACTGTCTAAGGGAAAGCATAGGTGATTGGAAGTAGACTTCCTGCATCTTTGTCAGGTCTGTTGTTTTAGCATAGGAGACTACTGATTGCTTTGCAAGATGGTCTAATACCTACATTGTTCTACAGCATCAACCTTGGATCAAGTGCATCATAAGGATATTTACTGGTTAAGGCAGAATACATTATTGTAATGATTGGTAAATCTTTGAGAGGAGGCATCATTTTTTCTTGACTTAATGCGAGTATTCTCATTTCTGGGCCAAAGCAGTTAATAAAACATCCATCATAAGTTAATGAATTTTATGTTTTCATAATTAATATCAAAGTAGAAATCTTCATATAACCCTGATAAAAATAGTAAAAAAAAATAAGCAAACTACATTATGTTTTAAGTCTGCTTGCATAGTAGGAGTACCATACCATGTCCTTCTTTGAGTTTGTCATGACTGGTCTAGCTCAACTTTATATAAGTTTACTCAATGGTTTTCTTTTTATTTAATTATGTACTTATTTATTTACAGTACATAGTATTTTGTTGGTGCTTGTTGGCTCCTTTTGGTTAAAATCACATTTTTGTGGCTTTGCTGGGCTCTTGCATTGACTCAATGAGTGACACTAAAGCACTGTGTTTTGGGCCAGCTTAACCAAATCAAGAATATCGTGATTGTAATTGTTAGGGAAACTGGAATAATATAAATAATGATTTTTATTTAAATAATATTTTAGTGAATTACACCGTCATTTTTGTTGTTGAACTGTTATTTTTCTGCTCAGTCTTTCTCTCACTCCTGCAGACTTTCTACAATTTTCTAATAAGTCTGCCTCATCCAGTTTTGATACAGAAGTTCCAACACATTTTGCTATTGTTTCTTGCTTAATGCTAAAAAGGAGCAAACATGTATTTCAGCTTTCCAAACTGAATGATGATATTTACCCTTGAGTTCGTAAAGAGTTTTTATTGAGTACATATATAAACCCTTAACACATTTTTAGGAAGTCACTGTGCACTGAGGAAATTCCAAAGGACTGGAAAATGACCAATATTAGCTTGTTATATAAAAAGGTTAATCAGGCAGATCCAAGAAACTATAGGCCAGTAAGCTTAACGTGCAGGTAAATGAATGGAAGGAATTATTAAGGATAAAAGTAAGCAGCACTTTGCAAGAACAGAAGTTTTACTGAACAGTCAGCATGGATTCAGAAGAGGAAGGTGGTGTTTTAGTAACATGCTGAAATTATACGAGGACGCAACAAAAGAATTTGATCAAAGTGGAGCATATGATATTATTTATCTTGACTTTCAGAAAGCATTTCATGAGGTGCCACATGAGAAGGCTGGCCATCAGACTATAAACTTAGAGTTCAGGGTGTTATGTGTTGTACAAAATTGGTTCAGATATAGGAAGCAAACTGTTATTGTGTGAGTAACCTTCTCAGAATTGGCTGACATTAGGAGTGGTGTTCTACAGAGGTCAGTGCTAGGGCTGCTGATATGTTTAATATAAATAAATAACTTGTAAATGGAATATAAGTAACAAGCTGGTTAAGTGTGGGGTTTATTAATCTAGGATCCATTAAATCATTACAGTGGATAGCATACAGGCTTGGGCAGATTTGTGCAGATGAAATTTAATGTAAGTAAATGTAAAGTATTACATGTAAGGAAAAAAAAACTGAACTCGCAATGGGAGATCTGAAAAATCACTAGCACTTAAAGTCAAGAGATGAGCAACTAGGCTTATTCTGGGGCTACAGGAGATGTATTAAAATGTATGAACTATGTATAAGAGATTAAAAGAGCTGAGCCTTTTCAGTTTAAGCAAAAGAAGATTAAGAGAATACATGGTTGAAGTGTTTAAAATTATGAAGGGAATTAGTACAGTGGATCAAGACTGTTACTTTAAAACTAGTTCATCAAGAACACAGGAAAACAGTTGGAATTTAAGAGTAAATTTTGCACAAACATTAGGATGTTTCTTTTTACACAGAGAACCACAGATACATGGAATAAGCTAAGCTACCAAGTAATGTGGTAGACAGTAAGCCTTTAGGTACTTTCAAAACTAGAGTTAATGGTTTTTTTGTGTTTAAGAAGCATTAAGTGGAGAGGACTGGCAGGCATTTTGGGCTGAATGGCCTGGTCTTGTCTAGACTGCTCTAATGATTATGACTCTATACAAACTGCGCTATACAAAATGAAAAGTCTGTTGACTTCAAAGCTGCAATTTTGACCACTTTTGAAAGGATAAAAATTTTAACAAGCATGTTTAAAAAAAAAAAAAAAAAAAGGTGGAATGTGCAAGAGGCAGTCTTTTCAGGTAAAATATATTTGTTACTTTTGAAAAGTCATCTGAACGATGTACACTAAGTCTGCATCTGTACAGCAGTGGAGACTAGACATAGCTTTACTATTGTATTTATGGTGACATAACACTAAGGAGAGTTACTGTTACTTGAATTTATAATTTTACATGCAAAATCTGAAATATCCTTTAATACTATAACCTATCATTCAGACACGGGTCCAATGTCTTTAGTAGGGTCTCCTAATGCTGGTTTAACATTTCCATAAATTTTACACCCGTGGCACACTTGCAGTGATTTTAGTTAATGAACTTTAGATCTCTGCCAAAAGCCTACTGTATGTGACACATCTTTTGTGATTCAAATGTTTAATTTTTAAGTTTAAGTATAGTTAAATTATTCATTTACATGGGGGAAGAGTGAAAGCTTTAGATTTGCCGTATCCAGTTTTCAACGGATCATGACATTTTGCCGAAAACATGGATATCTCAATGATGTGTGTGTGTGTTTGTGTCTTACAGTTTCGTGAGGTTGGTCTAGAGCTGAAACAGCTGAATGAAAAAATACCAAACTCGACAAGTCTTTTATGAGATGATGTGATATAGCGGGTCCACAGCTCACTGAGTAAAGGCCATTTTTAAATAAATAATCGACGCGCTCGCGGCTTAGCGGGTGGACGTTGGGCCTTACCGAGCCGTGGGGCGATCTGTAGGGTGTGGACGTTTCTCACCGAGTGCACAGGTGAGGAACTGCCCACATTCGTGATTGTCCCATGGCTAATGGTGCAGCTGCTGTGGCCCTCGTCATTTAAAAAGAAGCGCGAGTCGGTTGTAGGAAGAATGAAAAAAAGAACGAAATGAGGAAAAAAGGATCGAGATCAAAAATGGAAAGATGAGAAAAGAGAGAGAGGAAAAGAGGACGGAGGTTACAGGGAGCGAGGAAGCAGGCGGTGCGTGCGTGTGGTGAGCGCGCGATTGAGCGCTCGAGGGCAGCTGTGAGGAAGTTGGGTGTAAGGCCGTCACCCGGGTGTTTGAGTTGATGTTGCTCCCGCTGAGCGACCATGTAGCGGGAGTGACCTGGTGAAAGCGATGAGCCGCGGAAAGGCAGCGGAAGTCGGGAGGCTTGGTGGTGAAGTCCCCAATGTGTGCGTCCTGGCCATTGGGGGTAATCAAGTCTCGGACTGGGATGAGTGCCATACCGGAGCCAGGGATCGGGAGGTCTCCAGTCTCGAGTGTGTAGAGGAGGGCAGCTGCAGAGAGCGTCTTGCCTGCTGCTAAGCCCAAACGGGATAAGCAGGTGAGACGCTAACAGAAAAGAAGCACCGAGCTTGTTTGTTGTTTTTAAGACTGCTTCCATGAGAAGATTTTAACCTCTGGTTTTTAAGGATTGTGTTTTTCTATTGGTTTTTACCTCCACGTTCTTTTTATGGATTATTTATTTAATGAAGAACGTTTGAACTGCACTATTTGAACAACTGTTTTGTTGACTGTTTTAAATAAAAGCACTACAGTATTGCACTTTTTGCACCACCCCTTGCTCAATTGTTTATTTGCCTCCATTGACTAGCTCACTCGGTTACGTTATCGACGGTGTTGGGTTCAAGTGCTTCCAAACATTAGAAGGGAGTGTGGAGCCAGAACCCACATCGTCACAGATGATGATGTGCTGATTAGATTTTGAGCCAAATCATGCAAGAGAAAGAGGCACTCGAGAGGAACCCTCAAATACCGCAACTCTGCAATTAGTTAAGAATTCTTCTCATCAGTTGTTCTCGTAATGATCTATACTATGATCAGAGTGGTAAATAATTACTGAAATGTTAAAGAATAGTTCAGATAATTTGGTTCCTTGGACGCAAAGCCTAATAATGCTCATGCCCAGATCTTCTTTTTCTTTTTTTTCCTCATTTTTTAATAATTATCTGTGTGAAATTGTTCAAAATAATCTGCTTTGCGATTTGTGTTAATTAAAATGTAAAAATCGATACCCTCTCTGTGCATGATATTTACAGGTAAAGTATAATTTATCTATGTTATTGAAACAATTTAGGATCTTTACTTAAACACCCCTGTACTTTATTCAGTTTGTCATTTTGCATTTTGGCTATCTCTGTTAGGATGCTGCATGCTCAGTTTTTGCCTCTCTGTGAGTTACTGTTATGCCAACACATTGCAATTGGTTTCTTTCCTAAATTTGTTTTTTTTTTTTTTTGTTTAGAATTTTTGAATGTATGCCTGTTATTTCATTTTTTTAACAACAACAAGTGTAGGTAAAAGTAAAACCTGCAACACTGTATTTTTGGCTGTGATTTACACAGCACGTAATTCCTTTCTTTTGAGATATATATTTACAAATATAACAAAAATGTAGACATGTTAAAGATATAATGTGTGTAGTGTTGCATGTTTGTGAATAGTGAAGAGATATCCAGTGTGATATAACTTTGGCATTAGCTAGTGAAAATCTTGATTGTACGGTAGATATCTGTATAGCTTAGACATACTCAGTCCTTATCTCTCTGTATTCCATGGTGCTCTGTTGTCACCAACATATTTTATACCATGTTTAGTAAGATCTGTAGCTTTTTAATACTGTAGCATAGACTTCTCTGTGGTGTTTAGTTTGTTCTAATGTATTGTCATGTATACATAATACAATGAAGTTCTCCTCAGGATAGTTGCAGTGCTATGATACCAACAAAAACACGAATGAATACAGAAGCATGCATAGAATGCAACATTTGGTAGTTTGGTATTTGTATTAATCCCAGAGAGGAAGTTATCTTTTCACATGACCTTTGGAAGTCAGAGCAGCATGTACTGTATAATAATTTACAATATATGCTGCATATGTTGTTATGACTAGTTGTTGTTCAGTTATGTGTTTTGAGTTAAATGTAAAAGTTCTTTTGGTTCAGATATTTTTTTTTTTTCTTTTAATTTTACTTTTTTTTTTGGAAAGCTGAAATTTCAAACTTTATTTTCATTTCCCTCTTGTGAAAGCCAATATGGACATTTAATGCCTGATTGCCTCCATAGGGGGAAAAAAAATGTGACTTTTGAATTTTTGTGATAACATTCCTTTCAATGTAGTGTTCTTTTTTTAATGAGATGAACAACTCTGTGTAATTCTTGTCCAACCATGAGTACATCTGAACTGTCTACCTTGAAAAACACATTTCATTTCTTCAGAAAAGTTTATCCCTAGTTTATGATTTTCTTTTTAGTTCCAAAGTAAGTAAGCTTTTGTTTTATTTCTGAAAGAAACATGCAACTCCTAGCTAGCTGCTTTTTACATTTTGGCCATAGATCTCTAACACACGGTGCTAGTAGTCAACCCAGGGCTTTGGGGGGAAAAGCATCCAAAGTTTAGGCTATTTTTCATTCTCATAACTGATGCAACCTTTGATTGCCATACACTGTGGACAGGAACTGTATATTGTAAATATATTGTAACTGTAAATTTACTGATAGTGACAAAAAGTCTTTGATAGGTTCTAGATCAGGGGTCTCCAACCTTTTTTCCCCTGAGAGCTACTTTTACGACATGAAAATGGCCGAGAGCTACTCATGTTTTCTAACGTTTATTCTCATAGCTTATTTCAACCCAAACAAACTGAATTAGCTTGTTTTACGTGAACATTTACAAAATGTTGATGTCCACAACTTGCATTTTGCATTAAAACATCACAAAAAACATTTAGTTTACCTGTAAGTGCATTTTGTATGTCTGTATGCATTTTCTAGTGTATCTCACACTATTGAATTAAAACATAAATGCTGTCAAAACGAAACAATTACAAATACACAGATATTACTTATTCATTTGTCATTTTGTTACATGTCACTGCTTCACTTCACAAGAGTATTCACATGTCCAGTTGCATGTGTGATGTGTTGTTTAGTTAGTCAGATGACTGGCACTGCATGGAGTCAACAAGAGAGGTGTATGGTGGAGTGTAGGCACTTAGGTTCACTCTTATGGAGTCATTTAAATGTTCATCTGTCAGTCTTGTTCTGAACTTTGATTCCCTGACATTCATGTCAGAAAAGGCAGACTCAAAGAGGTATGTAGACCCAGACAAAGCAGACATTTTCAGAGCTGCTCGGTGAAGATTCTTATAGTTATCTGGCTCTACTAAGATCCAGAAATGCCGTTGAGACTTTAACTGCACATTATTTTGAAGGTTTACTAATATATAATATATAAAATCCAATGTCTGTCTGTCCGCTTTTCACGAGAGAACTACTTAATGGATTTAGATCGGGTTTTTTTTTCTATAATTTGCTTAAACATTCCGGTTAAATTTGCAACTTCTCTCATTCCGCTATGTATAATAGTTCGCTTGTGGTACCGATTTATTAGCGCGAATCTGAGTGAGACGCAGCAGGCACAGGGGAGGGTGGCGGGGCCCTCCTCACTCACGCTGCAGCCTTGGGGCGTGTATCTTACCCCCGCTTAGCTAGCAAACGAGACAACAAATCAATTCAACTTTGTTTGATATCTATACTAATAAAAGGCAAAGCCCTCACTGACTGACTGACTCACTGACTCATCATTAATTCTCCAACTTCACGTATAGGTAGAAGGCTGAAATTTGGCAGGCTCATTCCTTACAGCTTACTTACAAAAGTTAAGCAGGTTTCATTTCAAAATTCTATGCGTAACATTTGACAACGTTCGCCATCTTGAACTTTCTTATTTATGGCCACATCTTCACGAAATTTGGTAGGTAGCTTCCCTGCGCTAACCAAAACCGATGTACGTACTTATTTCAGTGGTATGATGCCACTGTCGGCCGCTATATTGAACTTTCCAATGTCACTAATTCTCCAACTTCCCGTGTAAGTAGAAATTTGGCAGGCTCATTCCTTACAGCTTACTTACAAAGGTTAAGCAGGTTTAATTTTGAAATTCTACGCATAACGGTTGACAACATACGCCATGTTGAACTTTCTTATTTATGGCCCCATCTTCACGAAATTTGGTAGGCGGCTTCCCTGCGCTAACCGAATCCAATGTAAACATATATATCTATATATATATATATATATATCTATATCTATATATCTATATATATATATATCTATATCTATATATCTATATATATATATATATATATATATATATATATATATCTATATCTATATATATATATATATATATATATATATATATATATATATATATATATATATATATATATATATATATATATATATATCTATATATATCTATATATATATATATATATATATATATATATATATATATATATATATATATATATATATATATCTATACTAATAAAAGGCAAAGCCCTCACTCACTCATCACTAATTCTCCAACTTCCGTGTGGGTGGAAGGCTGAAATTTGGCAGGTTCATTCCTTACAGCTTCCTTACAAAAGTTGGGCAGGTTTTATATCGAAATTCTACGCGTAATGGTCATAACTGGAAGCTGTTTTCTCCATTTACTGTAATGGAGATGAGCTTCAACGCCGTGAGGCGGAGTTTCGTGTGACATCATCACGCCTCCCACGTAATCACGCAGTACATAGAAAACCAGCGCTGAAGAAAACATGCATTATATAATTGAGAAGGCAGCGAAACAATAAGAAGCGGCGAGTGACATATACAACCATATTCATGAGTTCTGCTACTGAAACAAAGCGATGTAAACCTACACTTTAAATTAAGTTCATAGACAGGCTGCGCTGGCGTTTGTAATTTAGTGCCTGCCCATATAAGGCCGTCCGTCAGCGGCAATCCAATAGCAAACTCCCACTAAATATTCACGGGTGAAGGACTGTGCTTATGGAGAGGAAGATGAGATGGTCAGGGTGGTGTTTGACACAAACTCAGCGAAACTGCGAGAGAAAGTTTTAAGTGCCAGGACTAAGGTAACATTAAATACAGCCATGGACATAGCACGAGATGGCACCAGCACAGCTGGGAACCTTGATGCATGTACACCGAGTGGCTCACGTGAACTGGCGCAGTGCACAGATAAAAGGCAACAGTTCCAAAGAACGCTGAACAAAAACCGAATTACACAATTGAAAAGGCAGCAAAAAATATGAAGCGTCTGATAAGCATATTCATAAATCCAGCTACTGCGGAAACAAAGCACACGGTGGAAAAAGTCAATGTCCCGCTAAAGGAAGACAGTGTAAAAAACCGTGCATGCAGTGTGTCAGGTCTCAGATAAAGAAGAAGACGAGCTGTTTATTGATGCAGTAAGAAACGAATCGATGAATGAAACCTGTCATCTTTACAACGATTGACAAACACGGAATGTAACTTGAACACAACACATCCTACAAATACGAACCTGATTGAAAGAAATAATGATAATCAAATCCTTGATGACAGCAACACTCAGTAACACTCACAAAACAAATACTGTATATTGACAGTCATGTTACGTTATTTTTAAAATGTTCCCTTTTCTTTTCTAGCTTTTTAACACACTACTTCTCGCTGCGATACGCGGGTATATATATATATATATATATATATATATATATATATATATATATATATATATATATATATATATATATATATATATATATATATGCCGATCTACATACTCGAATAATGGATACTTTATTCACCATCAATGATTGTTTTGGTAAAGCCATACTCAGTGTATTCATTAGATGAACGGTAAAAAAGTAACAGCGAGGGGAGGATGCAGGCTGTAGTGCGCGTCAACTCTATTTGAATTGCGCGATCACATTTGAAAAAATATATCTTTTCAAGTTCTATTTAGTCCATATGTGTCAAACTCAAGGGCGCGGGCCACATCCGCCCGGCGTGTAATTATATCCGGCCCGAGATCATTTTATATACTGTATTATTGTTATTAAAGCCCGGGTATATGAAGCGCTGGTAACACAATAAACTACAGATCCCATAATGCAGCGCTTCAGCCGCCTTGCCGAACAAGTTATTGCGAAGCTAGCTCACACGATGCTGAAGAGAAAAGTTGATTCTGAAAATAGAGCCTTTAAAAACCGATGGGAGGCTGAGTATATGTTTACTGAACCCGTGTGTCTCATTTGTGGAGCTAATGTGGCTGTAATTACAGAATTTAATCTAAGACGGCACTATGAGATAAAACATCAGGGTAACCTGAATGCAATGCAGAAGATACAGAAAGCAGCATAATTAAATAAGAATCTGACACTTCAGCGGACGTTTTAACCCGTGCACAATCACAAAGTGATTTCAAGTGAAGCTGCTTTTATGGGAGACACAAATGCACCAGTGCACCTTGCCCCACTTTCCCTGTTGCCAAGTAATGTTAAACCAAGTCGTCACTACGGTGTTCCCAAATACGCACTTTGCTGATAAACTGAGCGCACTGAGTTTGCACGGCGCTTTGGTGACTTTGAAGAACAAAAAAAGTCCGTCTACATGCGGCTCGAACCTTGTGCATGTTTGGTAGCACATATCTGTGTGAGAAGCTCTTCTCAGTGATAAAGACTAACAAAACAGCACACAGGAGTCGCCTCACTGATGAGCACCTGCAATCCATCCTGAGAATCTCCACAACACAGAACCTCACACAAACAGAAACGAACCTGTGGCCAAAAAGATGCCAGGCGTCCAGCTCTAAAATGACATATGAGCAAAGACAACTGAATGATTTGATTTGTTATTGCTGAAAGGAACACATTTTATTTATATTTCCAGGTTTTGTTATGCAGCATGTTCATATTTGAATTTGTATAATTTTGACAGGATATATTTTTATGGAGAGCAAAATCTTTTGGGATATTTAAAATCTAAGTTTATTTTTATATAAAATTACATAAGAGTAAAGAAATTTGAATGTTTGTTCTTTTAACGTTTACTTTATTTCTAACTTGTATAATTTAGACAGGATATATTTTTATGGAGAGCAAAATATTATAAGTTGTTTAAGGTTTGAGTTGATTTATTCACGAATAATATTCCTGTCTGTTTTTACCATTCCTACCAAAGATATTTCTGTCGACTAAATAAAAATTCCTTCTATTTAAAATTTAAATAGAACTTGAACAAATACGATAGTTCATAATATCACGCAGACTTGCACGTAAGGCGGAGTTATCCAGACTTGCACGTAATAGCTGTGTGTGTATATATGTAGATATGTATGTATATGTATATATATGTTTATATATGTGTGTGTGTATGTATGTATGTATATATATGTATATATGTATTTGTGTGTATGTATGGATTTATGTGTGTGTGTATGTGTATATATGTAGATATATATGTATGTATATATGTGTATATGTATAGATATGTAGATATATATATATGTTTATGTGTGTGTAAATATATATATATATATATATATATATATATATATATATATATATATATATATATATATATATATATATATATATATATATATATATGACAACAACACTCATCACTCACAACAGTGACAAAACAATTACATTGACAATCATGTTACGTTATTTTCAAAATGTTTCCTTTTCTTTTCATTGCTTCTTTAACACACTACTTCTCCGCTGCGAAGCGCGGGTATTTTGCTAGTCTACTAATAAAAGGTAAAGCCCTCACTGACTCACTTATCACTAATTCTCCATGTTCCCGTGTAGGTGGAAGGCTGAAATTTGGTAGGCTCATTCCTTACAGCTTACTTACAAAAGTTAAGCAGGTTTCATTTCGAAATTCTAAACGTAACGGTCAGAACAGTCAAAAACGGTCGACAATGTCCGCCATGTTGAACTTTCTTATTTATGGCCCCATCTTCACGAAATTTGGTAGGCGGCTTCCCTGCGCTAACCAAAACCGATGTACGTACTTATTTCGGTGGTATGACGCCATTGTCGGCCGCCATATTGAATTTTCCAACGTCCCCAATTTTCAAACTTCCCATGTAGGTAGAAGGCTGAAATTTGGCAGGCCCATTCCTTACAGCTTACTTACAAAAGTTAAGCAGGTTTCATTTCAAAATTCTACGCATAACGGTCAACAACGTCCGCCATATTGAACTTTCTTATTCATGGCCCTATCTTCACGAAATTTGGTAGGCGGCTTCCCAGCGCTAACCGAAACCGATGTACATACTTATTTCTGTGATACGACGCCACTGTCAGCCGCCATATTGAACTTTCCAACATCACTAATTCTCCAACTTCCCGTGTAGGTAGAAGGCTGAAATTTGCAAGGCTCATTCCTTACAGCTTACTTACAAAAGTTAAGCAGGTTTCATTTCGAAATTCTACGCGTAATGGTCATAACGGTCAACAACGTCCGCCATGTTGAACTTTCTTATTTATGGCCCCATCTTCTCGAAATTTGGTGGGTGGCTTCCCTCCACTAACTGAAACCAATGTACGTACTTATTTCGGTAGTATGATGCCACTGTTGGCCGCCATATTGAACTTTTCAACAGTCTTTGTTACTTATGGGCCCATCTTCAAGAAATTCTATTGATCAAAGAACTGTCACTTACCGAGTGGTTTCCATGCCCGGAGATACGACCTTCCTTTTCCATTCTCTTTGTTACATATTGCACGGCCATATCAGGCTCACTCTTGATATCCGGAGGAACATTCTGTCTTATGTATTGAATTACTGGGACAGGTTCAAGGTGTGGACTGATGACGGTACAGGAGATTATTATACTACACAGGAGCACTAGAAGAGGGAAATGCTTAAGCCCTTCACCTGTGGTTCTGCATGTGAGTTGATGGCTGCCGCTGAATTGTTTGGTTGTCGCTTTCAAGTGTACCGAAATTGCCAAATATTTTACACCTTTCGACAACCGCCAATGCCTCTTAAACATCTTAGATTCACAGGTGATGATTTCAGTAGTGGACACTTTGATGTTTATGAATGTTTAAACTCTCAAAAGCTGGATGTGATTTTATCGATGAAACTGGTTGTATACTTACAACGCTTGACAGATGCCGAATGTCACTTCAACACAACAAATCCTGCAAATACTGTCGTAATTGAAACAAACCATGAAACTCAAACCGATTATGACAGCAGCAATCCAAGCTGTGAGATTTGAGACAAGATTACTGTTCACATGGCCAACTGTACGTTGCATGCTCAAGAGTAAGCTCAGCGCACAGCTTGGTCATGTTACAACCGGAGGGCCGAACTGACAACATGGTATACAAAGAGATCCTTAACAAATAATTATTGGCATATTGTCCCACAGTTTAAAAAGGTTTAATTTTCTTCTTAATAAAAATTTGAATGCAGTACTTCAACGCTGCGGGTATTTGGCTATATATATATATATATATATATATATATATATATATATATATATATATAATATATAAAATTTCCTTTTCGTTTTCATAACTTCTTTAACACACTACTTCTCCGCTGCGAAGCGCAGGTATTTTGCTACTTTAAAATAAAATGTTACTTAGGTCCTGATGAGTTTGAGTCCAGATATTCTCTTAAGTGTATGCCACACTGAAAAGATAGATTGCAATTCAGATTGTGTATCGTGATTTTGTGTTAAAAGGATCGTGGTATGATTTTTTGGAAAAATCGCCCACCCCTATTATGACTATTTTTTCAAATTTATGTAGGATTCATTAACCCTTTGGCGAGCTCCTTGGAAAGGGGTTGCGAGCTACCGGTAGCTGGCGAGCGATGTATTGGAGACCCCTGTTCTAGATCTTATGAACAGAAGGCAGCTGGGTGCCAGTAATATATTCTGTGCTGCTTTTGCCACCCTCTGCAGAACTTTGCAATCTTGTGTCATACAGGTGCTATACTAGGATGTTGTGCAGCTGGTGAAGATTGACTTTATGTGCTCCTGTAGAGGTTAGTGAACATTGATAAAAGTACAAACTTTCCTTGGACATCTGAGGATGTAAAGGTCTTGGTGAGCTTCCTTGATGATAGGTGTAATGCATTGTGTGTACAACAAACACAATGCTCATTCCAAGAAATTCAAACCTCTGTAGTCTCTCAACAGTATACTCTCCTTACATCTGTGGAGGGTCTGTGTTGTGAGTCATTATGGAGGATGTAATGCTCTAAAGTTTCACATTCTGAAGTGCATTGATTAGAAAGTCCAAAATCCAGTTGTTGAGGGTGGTGCTACTGTAAGTTCTAAATCGAGGAGTTTGGTGGTCAGCTTTGCTTGCACAACAGTTTTACATTCTGGGCTGTAGCCTATATACAGAAACTTGGCATAACAGTTTTTATTATCTCGATGTGCCAGGATAGTATGAAGTATAAGGCAGATTGACAGATGTCCTGAGGGAAAATTTTAGTTTTTTTTTTTTTTTACAGAAGCTAAATAAATAAATATAAATTATAACAAACAAATAATTATTATAAAGAGAGAAAACTACCAATAAAGGAAACAAGACCAAAAGAGTAGTCAAAGTCACAGACAGGAATTACATATGTATTGCTATTGATTTTTAGGAGCACCAGTAGTGTTTCCTAATACACTTCTGCCTAATGATTCCCTGGTTAAGAGTTCTAAGTGTTATTTTAATGTGTCAGAGAGAGGATATGCAGCGTTTTTCATAATGGCGTTCAGTTCTGTTGTCATTCTCTCCCTGCTAATCTTTCCAGTGTGTCGAGAGTGTGTCCTATAACTGAGCCTGCCTTTTCAAATAGCATCCTCTGTGGAGCAGTTGTAAAGATTTGCAGACTAGAGGTTATCATAATGATGTGGAATATTTTGTTTAATTACTCTCCTCACCAGTTGCTCAAAACAACCCATTATGATTAGAGTGCCACTGTTCTGTAGCCATTAAGACAGTCTTCTTTTGTTTCTTAGGTACAGGATCAATTGTCCTTTTGAGGCCAATGATGTTCAGATCCTGTCAGCGAAACATTAAAGGTATAATCTAATTGATCATTACAGGTTTTTAAAACATTCCTTGAAAATCCATCCTGACCAAATACCTTTAGACAGGAACTCGTCTAAACATCCACCTTATGTCATGTACAGAAATAAAGGAGGACATACAGGTGTAACCGGCCATCACATGGTGGACTACTTATTATTGTGATTAAAGTGGGTGCAAGGAAAAGTATATTAGATTGAATTAGATTTTACTTTCTCATCCTCCGGCATCTCTAAATCCTGCTAGTGTTTGCATGAATCATTACTGTTGACATACTTTTTTAAATTTTTTTTACTTTAAGAAAACTGTTAGTTTTTAAAAGCACACACCATACAAAAACAAGTCAGTATTTCGAAAATACTCTCAGCTGATTAAATAATGCATTCTGCTGAACCTGATCTGTTTTATCCTTCTTATTTATCCTGCTTTTACATACACACAGTACTCAACATTTATTATTTCATTTCCTTTAAACTTCTCCTGTGCTTTCTGGTAAATGCACAAATTAAGAATGCAGACTGTAAACCACAGTGCTTCATGAGGAACTGACATTCTTAAAACTGCATCAACACACACGTAATGTAATCTAGATGATCTGAATTGGTCCTTACAACTCCTTACACTTATTATGGGGAAAACATAATCCTTTTTCAGTCTCTGTTTTAGTTTTCATCATCACAGCCAGCACAAAACAGTCTCAACTCACATTCTAAAATTCTTCTAAAATCCTTGAATGCTAACATCAATGCGTTTTAAACCTGAGTGTAGCTTTTTTCATGGAATTCACTTCAGCATGTGCAGATGTGTGACCATACACCTTCACTTCTGTCCTTAGTCAGTGTATCCCTCATGAACAGTTGGTTTTATTCCTCTTATTTTTTATGTTGGTATAGGAGATGACATTTAGAAATATACAAAAAAAAATTCTTGTGTGCAGGTTGCACTCGGTTGTGCTTATCAATCACTCAAATGGAGTGATAATTTATTCAGTTTTACCATTAATTACCTGCTTAAATGTTCTAAAGCACTGAATGATGGAATATTTGTGATGTTTAACTTCTAAAAAATAAGCTGTTTCCATGGGTGGTAATGCAAATAGCAAGACAATACTGCCAACTTTTAGTTCTAAATCCTGAACTGTAGTATAGCAGAAACATACAGTAATTGTTGTTTTAGATGCCACTTTAATGCACAGTTGTCACAATTCTGAACTGTGTGTTTCTCCGTCTTAAAAATTCAAATCATAAAGTTAAGTTTTATACAGGATCTAAAGGATGTTTACAAACGGCAGTTTGTTCATTTTTAGCAGAATTGACTTGTAATAAATACTTTGTCATTCTATTCAGGTACTCCACAGTTAATTCATATCTTGGCAGCAAATCAAAATAATTACCATTACATTGTTTATTTTGTTGTAGTTCCTGCTGTAGTTGTTCATATTTATTCTTAACTAGCAAAATACCCGCGCTTCGCAGCGGAGAAGTAGTGTGTTAAAGAAGCAATGAAAAAGAAAAGGAAACATTTTGAAAATAACGTAACATGATTGTCAATGTAATTGTTTTGTCACTGTTGTGAGTGATGTGTTGTTGTCATATATATATATACATAATATATATCTACATATATACACACACAGCTATTTCGTATCAGTGCAATACGCTGCTTGTTAAAACAGATAACTCCCGCTCTTACGTGCAAGTCTGCGTGGATATTATGAACTATCGTATTTGTTCAAGTTCTATATAAATTTTAAATAGAAGGAATTTTTATTTAGTCGACAGAAATATCTTTGGTAGGAATGGTAAAAACAGACAGGAATATTATTCCTGAATAAATCAACTCAAACCTTAAACAACTTATAATATTTTGCTCTCCATAAAAATATATCCTGTCTAAATTATACAAGTTAGAAATAAAGTAAACGTTAAAAGAACAAACATTCAAATATCTTTACTCTTATGTAATTTTATATAAAAAATAAACTTAGATTTTAAATATCCCAAAAGATTTTGCTCTCCATAAAAATATATCCTGTCAAAATTATACAAATTCAAATATGAACATGCTGCATAACAAAACCTGGAAATATAAATAAAATGTGTTCCTTTCAGCAATAACAAATCAAATCATTCAGTTTCTTTGCTCATATGTCATTTTAGAGCTGGACGCCTGGCATCTTTTTTGGCCACAAGTTCATTTCTGTTTGGTGTGAGGTTCTGTGTTGTGGAGATTCTCAGGATGGATTGCAGGTGCTCATCAGTGAGGCGTCTCCTGTGTGCTGTTTTGTTAGTCTTTATCACTGAGAAGAGCTTCTCACACAGATATGTGCTACCAAACATGCACAAGGTTCGAGCCGCATGTAGACGGACTTTTTTTGTTCTTCAAAGTCACCAAAGCGCCGTGCAAACTCAGTGCGCTCAGTTTATCAGCAAAGTGCGTATTTGGGAACACCGTAGTGACGACTGGGTTTAACTTGAAATCACTTTGTGATTGTGCACGGGTAAAAACGTCCGCTGAAGTGTCAGATTCTTATTTAATTCTTCTGCTTTCTGTATCTTCTGCATTGCATTCAGGTCTTTCAGGTTACCCTGATGTTTTGTCTCATAGTGCCGTCTTAGATTAAATTCTGTAATTACAGCCACATTAGCTCCACAAATGAGACACACGGGTTCAGTAAACATATACTCAGCCTCCCATCGGTTTTTAAAGGCTCTATTTTCAGAATCAACTTTTCTCTTCAGCATCGTGTGAGCTAGCTTCGCAGTAACTTGCAGCATCATAAGGTAGACTTGATTAACGCGGTAAGTGTTCGGCAAGGCAGCTGAAGCGCTGCCTTATGGGATCTGTAGTTTATTGTGTTACCAGCGCTTCATATACCTGGGCCATTAATAACAATAATACAGTATATAAAATGATCTCGCGGATATAATTACACGCCGGGCCGGATGTGGCCCGCGGCCCTTGAGTTTGACACATATGGACTAAATAGAACTTGAAAAGATATATTTTTCAAATGTGATCGCGCAATTCAGATAGAGTTGACGCACTACAGCCTGCATGCCTCAATAAGTCATCCTCCCTCGCTCTTACTTTTTTACCGTTCATCTAATGAATACACCGAGTATGGCTTTACCAAAACAATCACTGATGGCGAATAAAGTATCCATTATTCGAGTATGTAGATCGGGTTATATATATACATATATACACGCGTATCGCAGCGGAGAAGTAGTGTGTTAAAGAAGCTATGAAAAAGAAAAGGGAACATTTTAAAAATAACGTAACATGACTGTCAATATACAGTATTTGTTTTGTGAGTGTTACTGAGTGTTGCTGTCATCAAGGATTTGATTATCATTATTTCTTTCAATCAGGTTCGTATTTGTAGGATGTGTTGTGTTCAAGTTACATTCCGTGTTTGTCAATCGTTGTAAAGATGACAGGTTTCATTCATCGATTCGTTTCTTACTGCATCAATAAACAGCTCGTCTTCTTCTTTATCTGAGACCTGACACACTGCATGCACGGTTTTTTACACTGTCTTCCTTTAGCGGGACATTGACTTTTTCCAACGTGTGCTTTGTTTCCGCAGTAGTTGGATTTATGAATATGCTTGTATGTATCAGACGCTTCATATTTTTTGCTGCCTTTTCAATTGTGTAATTCGGTTTTTGTTCAGTGCTCTTTGGAACTGTTGCTTTTATCTGTGCACGCGCCAGTTCATGTGAGCCACTCGGTGTACATGCATCGAAGGTTCCCAGCTGTGCTGGTGCCATCTCGTGCTATGTCCATGGCTGTATTTAATGTTACCTTAGTCCTGGCACTTAAAACTTTCTCTCGCAGTTTCGCTGAGTTTGTGTCAAACACCACCCTGACCATCTCATCTTCCTCTCCATAAGCACAGTCCTTCACCCGTGAATATTTAGTGGGAGTTTGCTATTGGATTGCCGCTGACGGACGGCCTTATATGGGCAGGCACTAAATTACAAACGCCAGCGACAGCCTGTCTGTCTATGAACTTAAAGTGTAGGTTTACATCGTGCTTTGTTTCCGAAGTAGCAGAACTCATGAATATGGTTGTATATGTCACTCGCTCGCTTCTTATTGTTTCGCTGCCTTCTCAATTATATAATGCATGTTTTCTTCAGCGCTTTTTGAGGTCTTCCTGGTTTTCTATGTACTGCGTGATTACGTGGAAGGCGTGATGATGTCACATGAAACTCCGCCCACGGGTTTCAAGCTCATCTCCATTACAGTAAATGGAGAAAAACAGCTTCCAGTTATGACCATTACGCGTAGAATTTCGAAATGAAACCTGCCCAACTTTTGTAAGGAAGCTGTAAGGAATGAACCTGCCAAATTTCAGCCTTCTACCTACACGGGAAGTTGGAGAATTAGTGATGAGTCAGTCAGTCAGTCAGTGAGTGAGTCAGTGAGGGCTTTGCCATTTATTATTATAGATAAAAAAAACTGAGAAAGCACATGAACATAAGTATTCACAGCCTTTGCCATGAAGCTCAAAATTGAGCTCAGGTGCATCCTGTTTCCCCTGATCATCCTTAAGATGTTTCTGAAGCTTAATTGGAGTCCACCTGTGGTAAATTCAGTTGATTGGACATGGTTTCGAAAGGCACACACCTGTCTATATAAGGTCCCACAGTTGACAGTTCACGTCAGAGCACAAACCAAGCATGAAGTCAAAGGAATTGTCTGTAGACCTCCAAGACAGGATTGTCTCGAGGCACAAATCTGGGGAAGGTTACAGAAAAATTTCTGCTGCTTTGAAGGTCCCAATGAGCACAGTGGCCTCCATCATCCGTAAGTGGAAGAAGTTTAAAACCACCAGGACTCTTCCTAGAGCTGGCCGGCCATCTAAACTGAGTGATTGATTTAGATGGGCCTTAGTCAGGGAGATGACCAAGAACCCGATGGTAACTCTGTCAGAGCTCCAGAGGTCCTCTGTGGAGAGGGGACAACCTTCCAGAAGGACAACCATCTCTGCAGCAATCCACCAATCAGGCCTGTATGGTAGAGTGGCCAGGCGGAAGCCTCTCCTTAGTAAAAGACACATGGCAGCCCACCTGGAGTTTGCCAAAAGACACCTGAAGGACTCTCAGAGCATGAGAAACAAAATTCTCTGGTCTGATGAGACAAAGATTGAACTCTTTGGTGCGAATGCCAGGCATCATGTTTGGAGGAAACCAGGCACCGCTCATCACCAGGCCAATACCATCCCTACAGTGAAGGATGTTTTTCAGCAGCAGGAACTGAGAAACTAGTCAGAATAAAGGGAAAGATGACTGCAACAATGTACAGCGACATCCTGGATGAAAACCTGCTCCAGAGCGCTTTTGACCTCACACTGGGGGCGACGGTTCATCTTTCAGCAGGACAACGACCCTAAGCACACAGCCAAGATATCAAAGATGTGGCCTCAGGACAACTCTGTGAATGTCCTTGAGTGGCCCAGCCAGAGCCCAGACTTGAATCTGATTGAACATCTCTGGAGCGATCTTAAAATGGCTGTGCACCGACGCTTCCCATCCAACCTGATGGAGCTTGAGAGGTGCTGCAAAGAGGAATGGGCGAAACTGACCAAGGATAGGTGTGCCAAGCTTATATCATATCATATGGCTGTAATTGCTGCCAAAGGTGTATAGACAAAGTATTGAGCAAGGGCTGTGAATACTTATGTACATGTGATTTCTCAGTTTTTTATTTTTAATAAATTTCCAAAAACCTCAAGTAAACTTTTCTCACATTATCATTATGGGGTGTTATGTGTAGAATTCTGAAGAAAAAAATCAATTTAATCCATTTTGGAATAAGGCTGTAACATAACAAAATGTAGAAAAAATGATGCGCTGTGAATACTTTCCAGATGCACTGTATATATAGCTCTATATCTATATGTATATCTGCTGAAAAAAATGAAAGGAACACTTTGAAAATGCATTAGATGTCAATACTATCTCTACTGCGATGGACTGGGTGTTAGGAACGAAAAGATGCCACATCGTTTGATAGAAATGAAAATCGTCAAACTACAGAGGTCTGAATTCAAAAACACCCCAAAAATCAAAGTGAAAAAATGATGCGGCAGTTTAGTCTATTTTGCAGAAAATTCATTGCAGAAACTCATAAATCGGACTCGGAAGTTTGTATGGCCTCCACGTTCTTGTATGCATGCCTGACAACGTCATGGCGTGCTCCTAATGAGATGATGGATGGTGACCTGGGGATCTCCTCCCATATCTGGACCAGGGCATAAATGAGCTCCTGGACAGTCTGAGGTAGAACCCTGCAACATCGGATGGACAGAAACATAATGTCCCAGAGTTGTTCTATTGAATTTAGGTCAAGTGAGTGTGGGAGCCAGTAAATGGTATCAATTCTTTCATCCTCCAGGAACTGCCTGTATACTCTCGTCACATGAGGCCAGCCATTGTCGTGCACCAGGAGGAACCCAGGACCCATGTACCAGCATAGGGTCTGACAATGCATCCAAGGATTTCATCCCGATACCTAATGGCAGTCAGGGTGCCGTGGTCTGTGCACCCCTCCATGGATATACCTCCCCAGACTATCACTGATCCACTACCAAACAGGTCATGCTGAGCAATGTTACAGGCAGCACAGCGTTCTTTACGCCTTCTCCAGACCCTGTCACGTCTGTTACATGTGCTCAGGGAGAACCTGCTTTCATCTGTGAAAAGCACAGGGTGCCTGTGGTGGACTTGCTAAATTCTGGTATTCTATGGTAAATACCAATTGAGCTCCATGGGGCCGGGCAGGCAAGGAGCAAAGAGCCCACCTTCAGGCCACCCTCATGGAGTCTGTTTCTAATTGTTTGATCAGAGACATTCACGGCAGTGGCCTGCTGGATGTCATTTTGTAGGACTCTGGCAGTACTCATCCTGTTCGTCCTTGCCCTAAGGAGCAGATACGGTCATGCTGATAGGTTAAGGACCTACTACGACCCTGTCCAGCTCTCCTAGAGTGCCTATGTCCTGGAATCTCCTTCATGCCCTTGAGACTGTGCTGGGAGACACAGCAAACCTTCTGGCAATGGCACGTATTGGTGTGCCATTCTAGAGATGTTGGACTACCTGTGCAACCTCTGTAGGGTCCAGGGGCATCATGTATAAACGGTGCATACGTACAGAAATGTTGCAAAAGAACGTTTACACGTTCAAATCGCGATGTATAAAACCTAAACTTGGCGTGAGGCCACGTACATTTCCACGGTACCTCATACCATGTCGTACGCAAGTTCTCTGCTTGGTTTTGCAGACTGGCGGCATCCAGCGTCAAAGCAATGCTACTGTTCCTGTGTGGTTTGTCTTTCTTCCTTAGATTCACATTCCTGACGCGGCTTTATAAATACACTGAAACTAAAAACATATTGTTTATTAGTGTAATGCATCTGATTGTAATTAACCTGTAACAATATAATGGTCCAGGGAATAGCCATAATATTCCAAATACCATAACTGCTGTAGCGGTGTTACTCTAACTGCACCTTCTTCTTTCAGCTCCTCCCGTTTGGAGTTGCCACAGTGGATCATCTTTTTCCATATTACTCTCACTGCACCACTCGGAGTATTTATATCACTGTATCTGAGTTGGGAATCACAGCAGCAGCTGATTGGAAAGAGAATTATCGGGATACAGTTTTAAGCACATGCTGCCTCAGACACTGCAAAACGCTTCAGAGACTTTCCAATACGGACCTTGCGGTTCAGAAACAGTTTCCTCCCAAGAACTTTAAACACAGTCAATCAGTCCATCAAGTGCTCCTTGTATAACTATTTGTACTTATAAGTACAGTCATCCCACAGTAAACTTGCACTACAGTTAAATATTGCCCAACCTGCGGCACTTTATAAAGCACGTATTTACATATGATGACAATATCATTTTTAAGATGAAATGCAGCAAAATATGTTGGTAGTGGATTATTTCTCAAAGTGGGTGGAGCTATTTGCATTAACAGATGCCCATGCCAGCAAGGTGAGCTCCACCCTGAAGAATGAGATATTCACCCGCTGGGGTGTCCTGAAGAACATAATTTCGGACAGGGGTCCCCAGTTCACGAGTTCAGTCCTAGATGATCTCTATACAGCCTGGGGAGTGAAGAAAAATCTTACCACAGCATACCATCCCCAGGCTAACATGACTGAACCGGACCCTGAAGCACATAATTGCCTCCTATGTGGGTGAATGCTATCAGGACTGGGATAAATGGCTTCCTGAGCTCCGGTTTGCCCTGAACACCGCAGTCCACGAAACCACAGAATGTAGCGGGGCTACATAGTAATAGTGTTGTCAATGTTAGTACGAAGTGCGTTTTGTTTCCCTCGTCCCGTTTGCTGTTTATGTGTGCGTCAGTGAATGTCGTCCCCGTAAATGCAAGGGGGCCGGATGATTGAAAGAGACCACAGCCCCAAGATGGAAAGCACCCGTTTTCAATCACAAACAAGTACAACCAGCTCATCACTATATAAGTAATCAGGAGGGACGAGAGAAAAAAAAAAAAAAGAGGAGAAAGACGGAGATTTCACTTTACAACTACGAACCAAATTTACCTGCTGTTTACCACATCGTGCTTTGGACCCAGTTTGTTTTCATTCCGCCGGACTTACTTCAATTTCCTCGTCGCCAGAGACCCCGGGGTCGGATTACATCATCCGCCACACGCCGAGGATTCACGCTGAGGTGGTTCCATTTGTTCCGGGAAATACAAACACATCACATATCTGTTGACCAGTCAACCACATTCAGGACAGTTACAGTGGTGTGAAAAACTATTTGCCCCCTTCCTGATTTCTTATTCTTTTACTTGTTTGTCACACAAAATGTTTCTGATCATCAAACACATTTAACCATTAGTCAAATATAACACAAGTAAACACAAAATGCAGCTTTTAAATGATGGTTTTTATTATTTTGGGAGAAAAAAAAAATCCAAACCTACATGGCCCTGTGTGAAAAAGTAATTGCCCCCTGAACCTAATAACTGGTTGGGCCACCCTTACCAGCAATAACTGCAATCAAGCATTTGCGATAACTTGCAATGAGTCTTTTACAGCGCTCTGGAGGAATTGTGGCCCACTCATCTTTGCAGAATTGTAATTCAGCTTTATTTGAGGGTTTTCTAGCATGAACCGCCTTTTTAAGGTCATGCCATAGCATCTCAATTGGATTAAGGTCAGGACTTTGACTAGGCCACTCCAAAGTCTTCATTTTGTTTTTCTTCAGCCATTCAGAGGTGGATTTGCTGGTGTGTTTTGGGTCATTGTCCTGTTGCAGCACCCAAGATCGCTTCAGCTTGAGTTGACGAACAGATGGCCGGACATTCTCCTTCAGGATTTTTGGTAGACAGTAGAATTCATGGTTCCATCTATCACAGCAAGCCTTCCAGGTCCTGAAGCAGCAAAACAACCCCAGACCATCACACTACCACCACCATATTTTACTGTTGGTATGATGTCCTTTTTTGAAATGCTGTGTTCCTTTTATGCCAGATGTAACGGGACATTTGCCTTCCAAAAAGTTCAACTTTTGTCTCATCAGTCCACAAGGTATTTTCCCAAAAGTCTTGGCAATCATTGAGATGTTTCTTAGCAAAATTGAGACGAGCCCTAATGTTCTTTTTGCTTAACAGTGGTTTGCGTCTTGGAAATCTGCCATGCAGGCCGTTTTTGCCCAGTCTCTTTCTTATGGTGGAGTCGTGAACACTGACCTTAATTGAGGCAAGTGAGGCCTGCAGTTCTTTAGACGTTGTCCTGGGGTCTTTTGTGACCTATCGGATGAGTCGCTCTGCGCCTTGGGGTAATTTTGGTCGGCCGCCACTCCTGGGAAGGTTCACCACTGTTCCATGTTTTTGCCATTTGTGGATAATGGCTCTCACTGTGGTTCTCTGGAGTCCCAAAGCTTTAGAAATGGCTTTATAACCTTTACCAGACTGATAGATCTCAATTACTTCTGTTCTCATTTGTTCATTTGTTTGTTTGTGTGAAAGTTGTATTTTATGTTGTTTCATTTAATATAATTACTTAATTTTACATATCTGTTTTTGTGTGCCTATATAATCCATCAATTGTGGGGAACATTTATATTTGTTAGAGGTACGGCTTGATATATAAGATTCAATCTCCGTAATTTATCCAGGCCACAGGTGTTGGAGTAACTGCCGGCTGGGTAAGGGGTCGGCCGTTACAATATTCTGTATTGTTAATAATTAAAGATGCGAGGACATGGTGCCACAGCGCTAGCTAGTTCAAGGATTGATTCTACCTTGCTCTGTATTCTTGCTGGGCTGGCGCGACACTGGAAGGGTAGATGGATAGAATAATTAAACATGTACTACGAAGATATTTCAATGTTCCTTGAACGTTCTGAAGAATCGGCGTTCTAAGCTAACAGATGGCTTAACATCTATTACAGAGCTGATTGTATGGCGATTGGGTATTTGGAGAAAGAAAAGTAAGGACAGGAATTGGAGGTCAGTACGCTTGAAAGAGACAGTACTGCTACAATAAAGTATTTCATCGAAGGTCGCTCATGGTGCAGCAAGCATCTTGTGTGAGGCATGAACAATCACTGCACCACCGTGTTCCCATGTTTAATAACATGCTTTAACTCCTATCATCATGGGAATGATATCAAGTATACATCTCAGTATTTTAATTATTCAGAGAGCTGTAATATCATGAATGTAATGGATTCTGTGTCCTGTTGGAGAATGAGAAAGCCCAGAAGCACGTAATGATTCACACACAGAGCACATAGAACAGGGGTGCCCAATGCGTTGATCATGATCGACCCGTCGATCGCAAAGGTAGTGCAGGTAGATCGCGTTGCATTCCAAATTTTTTTTTTTTAAGCGTTAGCCTATCGTATATCCTCCCTATGACATTTGATTGACATACAGGGCGGCCAGTCTTAGATCTCTTTTATTCTAACACACTGGTCATCCTGCACGCACCATCAAACACGCGAGCTACTGCAAAACTCCGGCAGTGATCTAGTTAGCCTTCCAATTTATATCGACTAAAGAAGGGATTTAAAAAAAAAAAAAAAATGTTTGGGGAGGTTATGGGCTGGATGTGGAATTGGAAGAGGATTTTTTTTCTCACAATGTCACAATTGGAGTGCGTTTGTCTGATCTGTGAATCTATCATTGCTATTCCAAAGAAGGAAAATGTGGAAAGGGACTTTCGAACTGTTCATAAAAACTACGAAACTGACTTCCTTCTGAAAAGCGATCTGAGAGAGAAAGGAGAGGGAACTAAAATCGCAGTTAATCGGACAGTCGTCATTTTTCACTCAGCTGAATTCAAAAGCTCATTGACTGCATTATTCGACTCTACTTATTTATGCGAGTCAGCCTTTTCCCATATGAACATTATTAAATCCAAATACTGTAGTGAACATAAATATATTGAATTGTTGTTGTGCCATAACGGCTATTCAGTTATGCAAGGTACAACAACATATATTTTATGTGTAAAGTATACTCAGTATATTTTGGGATTGCCCTCGTGTGTGTGTGTGTATAAAGCATTTTTAATGTAGGTAGATCATTTGGTCCTGGTCATTTTTAAAAGTAGCTTGCAAGCCGAAAAATGTGGAGAAGGGTCCGGTTGCAGGTCGCAGACTTGGCCTTCCACGCCCCCAGCCTTCCACAGTCCACCCCACGACCACCCACAGTCCGTAGAAAGAGAAGAGCTGCTGTACAGTTTTTCCAATTCAATAAAGAAAAGGAGCTGAAAACGTTTTCCACCACGGAACAATGGCAAAACAGAACCAGGTATGGACTCGCAGAGTAAAAAGCTCAGCGTATTTAAAGAAACTTTATATCCATTAACCAAAACTAATGAGATGTACGATTATATACTGTATAGCGAATCCAAGTGTTCTGTTTATCTTCATTACTGACACATCCTATTTTTAAGCATATGGTTTAAATTATTTTTTACCTCTTATTTCTTTTTAATATTTGCCATATTTCATCCATATTAACTTTTTCACTTATTTATGAGTTATGTAGAGAATCTGCAATGTTAGTGTACAATATGAAAGGTATTTGTTTATCATCGTCATTAAAGTATGCTAAATATCTTATTTAACTTGATTTTTCTGTAGTTAAGTCAGCTGTTTATAATAGCACGTTTTCGCTTTCTGACAAATTAGTATTACATATTTATTTTTGTCTCGATTTCCACAGTCACATTTCTCCATAAAGGCAGAGAATATAAAAACAACTTTGATTACATTGATTAAATATCCAAATGAATCCAAGTACCCTCTTTGTAAAAAAGCAAAGAGACTACAGCATCCTGCTGCCTGCCTTCAGAGTCATGAAGACCACATTGTCAAATATGCAGGTGATTATGCTAGGAGTGTGTGCTTGCAAACAATTCTGACGTTTAGCTTTCTGAACTGAAACTTTTTTTAAACACAGTTTAAAAAGCTGAGCTAATCCTGTATTTTCTATTTACAGAAGTAACACAGGGTGTGTCCCAAGTGACCAATGCCATTGTTTTTGTTTAAAAGTCATTGTCAACAGTCAGTATTTAATCATTTTCTTTGATTAATTTTTTTACCCCTTGTATTAGGGCCTCCCTAGTGTGGGCTTGGTGTGTGTGTGCGCTCGCCCTGCAGTGGGCTGGCACCTTACCTGGGGTTTGTTTCCTGCCTTGCGCCCTGTGTTGGCTGAGATTGGCTCCAGCAGACCCCCGGGACACTGTTGTTAGGATATAGCAGGTTAGATAATGGATGGATGTATTAGGGGCTTCCAATTCAGATGAATAGCCATGACTGTGGAATTTCCATGTTGATATGTCTATTTCATATTGTAACTATCTTTTTTTTGTATGTCTGTATTTAATGTTCTGTCCAGGTTTCCAAATGACCATTTTGTGGTGTCTCTGTATTTCATCCTCGAGGCCCCCTTCAATTTTAATGAGGTGTGTCTCAGCTTTAGTCTTCTTCTTTCACTGTAGTATTTGTAGAGGGAGGATTATATCTGGTTGCCGGTTCCCATTTTTGTCACCTTTTACAATTTGTGTTATGTTTAATTTATTTTATTATATATATATATTTTTTAAATTTCCACATGCTGTTCATTGTGGTTTTGAAGTTCCACTTAGTTGTACTTAACCATATTGTAAATCAAAGACCAAGAGTCAGAATGTTTACCATTATAAACTTAGTGCTTCTTTTTGAAATCACTGAAGTAACTGCTCACATCAGACTGAGCGAGCAAATGCCCTTCTAAATGAAGGCCAAGAACCAAACAAAAAATTAGAAGGTACAGAAACAATGGACAGCCAGAACAGGGTCATTTTATTGTGATTATTCTTTTGGTTCTTTTTTAACATTTCCTTAGGTAAATATTATTTTCTCTGTTTTCAGGTTTAGACTTTATTGAGCCATTTAATGAGAAGACAGAGTAAAGACTTATAGATGCACTATATCAGAAAGCTAAAAGAAAAAAGTTTTGCTATTCTGTTCCATAGCAATGCGTTTTGCAGGTTTCAGATCTTTTCTTTTAGAAAAAACGTCAGCCTCCCTTCTCCAACATCCAGCACAGGGCACCAATGAGCAGGCACATCATTTTATAAACTTCCATAAGAAAGATGAATAATTACATTTTGTTGATGCTGGCCTACACTGCATATGGTATAATGAATAAAATGTATAAAAAGACTTAATGCTTGTCTTAGATGCCGACTGTTAATCGTTTAAGCAGTAGGAGTCAAAGCCCAAAAGACTAAAAACCTGTTTTATATCTTCTGACAAACTGGAGTACTAGTACAACTCTTAAAGGCCCTAAAACATTTGAAATGCATTGTGTGCTGTATTAATAATAGTGTGTTGTAAGAAACATTGAAGACCTGTTAGAATCTGTGATTGAAAGCAGGATTGTTAATAATGTATAACATTAAATATACTGTACTTTTTTTTTTTTTTTGTTACTTACATTCCTTGTAAATGTGGAGAAAAATGCTATAAGCTTTATAATGACCATTTACGGATTTTTTTTTTTAATAAAACGAATTAACAGCAACACAATCCTTCAGCATCTTATCGAGGCAGAGAAGCGGTGTGCTGAGAACATTTCTGTGTCCAGGGGGCACATCTCACTCCCTTCATTACGGTCAATGGACAAAGACGACATTGAAGAGGCCCTTCAGAAATTTGATTTGCTATCTGAATTTTCACATATGGAAGACATGCATCTGGTTTTTAGATAGCATGAGAGGAAAGGGGAAAATGACTGTGTGTTGTGAGAAAATGTAACAAACATACATGCCCCTCATTGTTTAGTTATAACCTACAATTCTTGTTCTTTATTTTATATATTCAACTTGTAATAAATGTTGCAAACCAACTTCATCTTTACAGTCCATTGTCTCAGATCTGCACTTTAGTGTTATGTATTAAAATAATGTTGTATAAATTTTTATTTATAAACCACATTTACAACAGCAGCCAGAACTAAACCAAAGTGCTGTAAAAGAAGTTCAAATATACCATATGTACACATCACAAAACTGCAAGAATAACCAACCATTACATAAAAGAAACTTAAAATACCCATATCTACATATTTCTAATCATGAATGAACATATATAAACAATGTCAACCTCTTGCAGGGTCAAATGGCAGCAAGAAGAAATTAAGACTTTAATGATGACTTAAAAAGGGCCTGTGTTGGAGCAGACCTAATATAATAAGGTGAGCCATTCCAGAGAAAAGGAGCAGCAACTGCAAACTCTTGATTCCTCCTTTGCTTCAGCCTCGACACAACTAAGAGCATTGGGCTAGTAGACCGCAGGGCTCTTGTTGGCACATACAAATGAAGAGGTTCCAAGATACAAGATGGGGGTGATCCATTCAAACATTTGAAAACAAGAAATAGAATTTTAAAATCAATTCTGAAACAGACCAGAAGCCAATGAAGCGAGGTCAGTATTGGTGAAATATGGCCAGACTTACAAAAGCCATTCAATAAGCGAACAGCAAAGTTGTGGAATAGTTGTAGGTGTCATAACAGGGCCTGACCAACGCCAACACCTACATACAAAGGAACTGCAATAGTCTAAATGAGATGTTGTAAAAAGCTTGGATGGCCTTTTCAAGATCACTGAAAGAAAGAAAAGCCTTAAAGTCTCAGCTGGAAAAGGCTTCATTTAATCTCACAATTTATCTGTTTGTCAAGTTTGAATGAGCTGTCACAGATCACACCTGGGCTCCTAACTGAAGCTTTATGATACGTACAGTATATGGCAAGGGGTCCAAGAGCAACATCAGAGACAGTCCAACTTTCTTAACTTTTGGACACCATGATCACAGTTTTATTATAATTTAGTTTAAGAAGATGCATTGCCATCCAGGTTTTAATATCATTCAAACACACATGGAGGGTCTGTATTTTCTCACTTTGATTTTAGTGGCAAATATATTTAAGAGTTATTAGTATAGAGAAGCCATACTTGTTAACAATGGAGCCTAAAGGTAACATTCCTATCAAAAAGATAGCTGGTCCAAGGATGGAACAGTGCGGAACCCTACAAGTAAGAGGAGCGAGGATGAGAACTCACCCAAATGAATAGAAACGCTCCTATTTCTTAGATAAGATCATTACCTTGGATGTCTACATACTGTTGATTTGTAATTATTGCATCAACCCAAACAAAACATTTTTAAAGTTAAGTTTAAAACCTGTTCGTTCAGTTTCAAAATAAATAAAAAAGACGGTTTATGGAAGTGCAACTTTCAATAATGCAAATTTTTACATTTGTTTAGAAAAACAAACAATATAATATCTATTAAGCAATTTAAGAGATTTGCTTCACTTTTTTTGATAAGTACATACTTATAAGTTAGGGTCCCAGGGAGAACAATTATGCATTAAAATTAAAAATCAGGAAAACTTTTGAAAGCTTAATAACTCCACTTGAAATTTATCAACATTATAGCAGCAGCGTAGAATAAAATTAAGAAAACACAATTCAAAACAGACAATAGAAATGAAGGTATGAATAGTAATGAAGAAAGAAAGAAATGTATAGTAAGCTGGATCATTTAAACAATGATTCAATATAAACAATTTTAAAAGTTTCTTTTACTGAGAACTCAAAAGTTTAGACCTTCATTTGCATGCATTTGATTGCTTTATTGTGTTGATCTTTGTTTGTCCATGAATGAATTAGAAGAAGCACTAGACGGCAGTAGAGAGACAGCTATAACATAGGCATTGCATTAAGAATCTCCTCCAGGCTTATACTACTTAAGACTGTAGTACTCCAGTCACACCTCAAAACACAGACATTCAAACTAAACAAATTGTTGTGCTTTAAATTAACTAAATAGATCATCATATAGAACTTGATCTTTTTTTGTCCGCGATTTCCACGTATGAGTAGACCGCCTTCCAGTTTAGTACGTTGTTGTTACTCACGGATGTCAACAATGTGCCGGAATAACGAAAGGAGTGGTGGACAGTGTTACGCTGGTTAGCTCCTGAGGCCTGGTTAGAGAATGAGATTGCCGAAGATAAAAGGTACGTGCCTACGTAACATATGAATGAAAGGAAGACAGTGTATAAAATGAATGACAACGTAACAGCACGTTCCGGAAATTATTATTGTGACGTTGTAGCCGGCAAGTGCTGCGTGTCTCACAGTTGTACTGTGGCTTGCTCACATGTCAGTGAAGTGATCCCTATTTATGCTTTAAAGAGCCTGGATACCTATGTGTCCCCCTTTTATAACAATTGCTCCGTGTATATTGCCTTACTCTTTGGATTGCCACAAATCAACCTGCGAGATTAGAGAAAGGTTGAGAAGACATCGTGAGAGGAAATGATAGCGTCGTAAAAACGAGATGGACTGTGAACGGACAGAAGCAGAAATGCTCCCACACCACCACATAATTACTATTCGGACAGTGATTCCGAGTAGGCCGTTCCTATTGAATCAATGTCCACGGGTTTTCTTTTGTAATTTTGTTTCCCTTATAAAAAATATCATAATGCTGTGCGACGAAGGGCTCAGTTCACGACTGGCAGCCGCGCTGAAACAGGGAGCCCTTCCTAGACAACTTTAACATGCGCAACGTAGTTGGGCGCACATGGCTAGTTCACTATAATAGCAGTTAGAGCAACCACATTCATATTTAGTATGGTGTTTCCTTAATCTAAAAATATGTTATGCCCTCTTTCTTTGAACTATATTGATCCTGACTCAAATTATAAAACTGTTTTTTGTTTCTAAAAGTAAATACGAGAGTAATACCATAAAGAGAAACTTGTATTCTTGCCTTGTGATAGGAGGGAGTCATATTAATATCATCTTTAGGGTTACAGGATAAATCGTTACTCGTTTTTTAACGAAAGTGATGTGACAGAAGACGGATGCAAATGCTGGGGGCGTGGTGTGGAAGGCAGGAGGCGTGGAATGCCAAATCTGCGACCTACAGCCGGATACAATTGAAAAAGTGTGGGCACCCCTGACATAGGAGATCAAATACAAAACAAAGCATTCAACGTGCTACTTTAGTTACGATGGGATTTGAGAAACTAGTAAATTAAAAATTTTAAGATGAAGTTTATGATGTTCTACTTCTACATCTCAGTATTTTAGTTATTCAGAGAGCTGTAATATCACGAATATAATGGATTCTGTGTCCAGTCGGAGGAAGAGAGCCGGTTTAAGAAGCAAGTAGTGATTCACACACACAGAGCACATAGAAGATCACATAAAAAACAAAGCATTTAATGTGCAACTTAAATTACGATGTGATTTGAGAAACTGGTTAATTAAACATTTTAAGACGACGTTTATGATGTTCTACTTTAATGACAAAATAAACTACATGATTAAAGTGGAAATTTAGAGATTAACGTTGACATTTTGTGCTTTTTTCCCCACTGTGTGCCTATTTTTTTTCTCTGTACCCTAATAAGCTTTAATATGACACTCGGACAGTGGCCATGACTCGCTCTTCCACGGCGACTTTGATACATGACAACTTCTTTTTTATTTCAGGCCTGTGCAACTTTGTGAACTTGAGCTTTCGAGTTTCTCCGACACTCTGTCACTCTATCAGCTTCCTTTTATTGATTATACCACTGTTTAAACCAACAAATAGTACGTTTTTCCTTGCCTCCCCTTGGTATTAGCTGAAATTCTTATATTTTCCCCCGTGCTTTTGCCATTGTCTTTTCACAGAAGGCTGAGCTTAAGGGCTATTTATATTTATTTGCATATTCAAAAAGGCGTAATTCTGAGAGGAGTTGGGGCGGGACAGCAGGCGCGTGTATGAGCGTTACTTTTCATGCTGATCGAGATTTATGTAGCGGAAGAACGTGGAAGTTTGCTTATATACAGATTCCTGCATCAGGATTTTTCTGTGCGTATGCACATTCCCGCTTTTGTGCTTACACCATGTTATAGTATGAGTTCTATGCACAGCGTTATACATGAGGCCTCAATATTACACTCAGCGTTTTGTGAAAAGACAATGGCAAAACCACGGGGAAAAACATAATTTCAGCGCATACCAAGTGGAGGCAAGGAAAAAGTACTATTTGTTGGTTTAAACAGTGGTATAAACAAGAAAAGGAAGCTAATCGAGTGACAAAGTGTGTTGGAGAAACTCGAAAGATTAAGTTCACAAAGTTGCACAGTGCCCAAAATAAAATGAGAGTCGCATATCAAAGTTGCCGTGAAAAGGTGAGTCGTAGCCCACCGTCTGCGTGTCATATGAAGGCTTAAGGTACAGAGAAAAAAAAAGGCACACAGTGGGGAAAAAGCAGGAAATGTCAACTTTAACCTTGAAATTTCCACTTTAATCATGTAGTTTATTTGGTCATTAAAGTAGAACATCATAAACTTAATCTTAAAATCGTTTAATTTACTAGTTTCTCAAATCCCATCGTACCTGAAGTAGTACGTTAAATGCTTTTTGATGTATTTGATGTACTATGTGCTCTAAGTGTGTGAATCACTACGTGCTTCTTAAACCTGGTTTCTCTACCTCCGACAGGACACAGAATCCATTACATTCATGATATTACAGCTTTCTGAATAACTAAAATACTGAGATGTACACTTCATATCATTTTCATGATGATAGGAGTTAAAGCAGGTTATTAAACATGGGAACATGCTGGTGCAGTGGTTGTGCGCGACCTTCAATAAAATAATTTATTGCAGCAGTACAGTATCTTTCAAACCTACTATCCTCCAATTCCTGTCCTTCCTTTACTTTCTCCAAATACCCAATCGCCACACAATCTGCTCTGTAATAGACGCTAAGCCACCTGTAAGCTTATAACTCCAATTCTTCAAAATTTTTAAGGAACATTGAAATATCTTTGTAGTACATGTTTAATTATTCTGTCCTAAATGCCAGTCACAGTGAAGCATACAGTGCGAGGCATGCAGGAACAATCCGTGAACGGAGGGCCAGATCCTTGCTAGCATAGCGACACCGTGTCCTTTAATTATTAAGGATATAGATTATTTAAATAAAAATTTTGTTGTATTTCATCTTAAAAATGATATCATCATCATACGTAAATACGCACTTTATAAGGTGGCTCAGGTTGTGCAATATTATAACTATCACAAGTTTACAGTTATAAGTACAATTACCTAAGTACAAACAGTTCTACAAGGAGCAGTTGATGGACTGATTGATTGCATTTAGAGCTCTTGGGATGAAACTGTTTCTGAACCGCGAGGTCTGTACGGTAAAAGTTTTGAAGTATTTGTCGTGTGAGAAGCAGTTCAATAGACAGCATGGCTGAGGCAGCGTGTGCTTGATGCTGTATACCGATAATTCTCTTTCCGATCAGCTGCTCTGAGTGGTGCAGTGACAGTAATATGGAAAAAGATGATCCGCTGTGGCAACCCCTAACGGGAGCAGCTGAAAGAAGAAGGTGCAGTGAGAGTAACAACGCTAAAGTAGCTATGGTATTTAGAATAGTTTGACCATTCTGTAGACCATTATATTGTTACAGGTTAATTACAATCACATGCATTAAACTAATAATATGTGCTTAATTTCAGTAAATTTATAAAGCCACGTCAGTAATGTGGATCTGAAACAGAAAGATAAGCCACACGGGAACAGTAGCACTGCTTTGACGCTGGGTGCCGCCAGTCTGCAAAACCAAGCGGAGAACATGTGTACGACAGGGTATGAGGTACCGTGGAAAAGTGCGTGGCTTTATGCCAAGTTTAGGTTTTATACATCGCGATTTGAACGTGGAAACGTTCTTACACAACATTTCTGTGCGTGCGCACCGTTTGTACATGAGGCCCCAGGGTATAACCTCATGCTACCAGTAGTGACACTGAATGGAACCAAATGCAAAACTAGTGAAAAAACAGACTGAAAAGATGAAGAGGGAAAAATGTCAGTGGCCTCCACCTGTTAAACCATTCCTATTTTGGGGGTTGTTTCATTGTTGCCCCTCTTTGGCTGTTTTGTCAAGTCTGTTTAAGTCTTTAAAATGTTCAGGGAGGAAGGCGCTAGAGTGCCAGACACCCTACATGCTTCTTTCAGTACAACTGAAGTTTCAGCAAAAATTGGTTTCAGTGTGAAGTCTTTCAGTGTGAAGTCTGAATGAAAGACAAGTTTCTTGCTTCCTACACTGACTGAGTGATCAATAGTGCCCAACAATAGAAATGAGATACCAACACCAGCGGCTGCTCAAAAATCATCAGTCAAATGAAATACACATTTTGCATTAATTTCCATTTTTGGTTTTCTAGTTGTAATAGAAAAATACTGAGGCAGCATTTCCTCTACCATTAAAATATGAATGCCAGTGTCTGCCTTCATTCAGCATACACCATCAGTTGAAATTCGAAAACATGGGACAAGTGTTTATAGCAGCCAGTGCCAAAGTGTTTCTGGTATTGATGTGCTGGTCTCTGCGTCAGACTTGAACAGCAGCCTCTTGGATATCACTGTATGAATTATGAAGCTTCCTGCCGCATTACTGTTCAAATTAAGGAAACTTTCCTTTGCCCCCTCATGCATAAAGAGTTTTTGAGATGTCTTGTGCTTCTTGTAGCTCCACAAAAATTTCTCAGTCTAAGAGGCTGTTCAGCACAAGATGGAAGTGAAGGAGTTTTGGAACAGTCCATCATAATCAAGGTGTTACCTACTGTATGGACACTTCTGAGAGATTACGGCAGTACAAAGACAATATATACTTGCAGACAAGCAGAAAAGATGTCAGTCTCTATTCAAAGGCAACTGCTCCTCAGAGGAGCCTTTTCACAAAGTAGCAAATATCTCCCACATTTCTCCAAGAACAAGCATGCAGATTGGAAGAGATAGCATTAATTAATCCATAAACTAAAGAATACCATATTTCCCAGACATACCCATCAAACCATCTCCACTGCCAAAGCTAGTCTTTCCCAGGTTAAAACTGTGAGATGCAGTCTTGGTTTGGAGGAGTTAGGTCCAAATATTAACATAATCAAGATGATGTCAAGGGTACATCCAACACAGTATGGCATATTAGGCACTTAACCTACCATGAATAGCAGATTGTACAACCACCAAACACAATACCTGCTGACTAGGCCTCAGAGTCTGTTCCTGTGCATTAACTTTGAAAAACAATATTGCTTACTGGTACATCATTCATTTTCCAGCCTTCTCTTTGACAGCATTCTCTGCAGACAAGATATGGAAGTCTGTTGTACGATTGTGAGAATTATTGTATTCAGTTGTGGATGGAAGTGTAAGATCTGAGTGCTTCTCTAGCAGGATTTCCCCAATTAAAACAATGGTCTCTGTGTAACACTGCTTAACATATCAATCAGATATTACAAAAATGTATTTGCTGGCATACTATAAAGGAGTCTTCATAAGGATGCTTTGGCAAGGGCAGAGAATATCAATGTCAGGAAATCATTAATAAGAATGATGTCCCCTCACAGAGCCCACTCCTCAAGTTAAGCACCTTGGTGGATAACACAAGCCAACCATGTCTAGAAGAGAAATAAAATACTCACCACTCTTGGTCATCCTCATATTTACGTGCCACCATAAGCTTGTAAATCATCTGATGCAAAACTTTGGGGTGAATTCCATTGCAGCAAGATGCTAACATAAAGGTACATTAGCTGTGTAATCCACATGGGTCACTCAATAACTGGGGCTTTCTGGTTAATTGAAAGGAAGGTGTGTTTCTAGTTGTTTCTAACATATTTACTAGCAAATCCAGTGCCTTCACATTTTACTATATTGCAGCCTTTTTCTAAAATCATTAAATTATTTTTTCCCCCGAACTCAGACAACACTCAATGCCCCAGAATGACAAAGCGGAAACAGGGTTTTAGGGATTTTTGAAAATGTATTAAATATAAAAAAAAACCCTGAAATATCACACTGACACAAGAATCATTGATACTTGAAATTCGGCTCTGGTGCATCTCACTCTTATTGGTCATCACAGAGATATTTCTGCAGGTTGGATGTCCACCTGTAGTTAATTCAATTGAATGCATGTGATTAGGAAAGGCACAAACCTGTCTATTGAAGGTCCTACAGCTGACAATGTGTAAGAGCAAAAAACAAAGCCATGAGGTCAAAAGAGTTGCCTGCAGAGCTTGAAGACAGGATTGTTTTGAGGCACAGACCTGGGGAGGGCTGTACAATATTTTTACTGCATTGAAGGTTGCCAGGACCACAGTGACCTCCATAATTCTCTAGAGTAAATCTGGAACAACCACAGCTCCTACTAGAGCTGGCTACCTAGCCAAACTGAAAAACTGGAGGAGAAGGGTCTTGGTAAGAGATGTGACCAAGAACCCAATGGTCACTCTTGCTGAATTCCACAGAAACTTTGAAAATATGGGAATAACCTCCAGAAGGACAACCACCATTGAATCATTCTGGCTTTTATGGCAGAGTGGCATGACAACACACGAAAGTCCACTTTGAATTTGCCAAAGGACCACTAATGAACTTTGACTTTTAGAAACAAGATTCTCAGGTCTAATGAAAACATGACTGAACCATCTGGCCTCAAATCTAAGTGTCATGTCTGGAGGAAACCATTCATTGCTCCTCACATGCGCAATACTATTTTAGTGGAGAAGTTTGGCAGTAGCATCTAGCTGTGGGGCCATTTTTTCAGTGGCAAGAACTGGGAGGTTTGTCAGGGTTGAGGGAAAGCAGAACAGGGCAAAATAGAGAAATATGCTTAATGAAAACCTGTCCCAGAATACTTTGGACCTCAGAGAGAGACAAAGGCTCACTTTTCAACACACCCTAAGCACAAAGCAAAGACAAAACAGGACTTGGCTTAGAGTCAACTCTGAGAATGTTCTTAAGTAGCCTTGCCAGAGCCCAATTTAAACAAAACTGAACATCTTTGTGGAGACCTGAAAACAACTGTCCACTGAAGGTCTCCATCAAACCTGGCAGAGTCCAAGAACAGCTACTTTGAAAAATGTCAGAAAATCACCAAATCCTGGTATGCAAAAGCTTATTATGTCATACTATTATGTGCTTAAACAAAGTACAGAGTAAAGGGTCTGAATATTTGTATCAATATGATATTTAACATTAAGCACAGTAGCTGTTTATTCCTTTCAACCACATCAACTTAAAGTTTAAAATATTACACTCAGTGGTGCTTCTGTTGTTGGTTTAAAAATTATACAGTCATGTGAAAACATTAGGACACCCTTTGAAAGCATGTGGTTTTTTGTAACATTTTTAATAAATGGTTATTTCATCTCCGTTTCAACAATACAGAGAGATTAAAGTAATCCAACTAAACAAAGAAAACTGAAGAAAAGTCTTTTCAAGATCTTCTGTAAATGTCATTCTACAAAAATGCCTATTCTAACTGAGGAAAAAGATAGGACACCCTTGCCCCTAATAGCGAGTGTTACCTCCTTTGGCTGAAATAACTGCAGTGAGACGGTTCTTGTAGCCATCTACCAGTCTTCGACATCGGTCTGAGGAAATTTTACCCCACTCCTCAATGCAGAACTTTTTCAGCTGTGAGATGTTTGAGGGGTTTCTTGCACGTACAGCCCTTTTCAAGTCACCCCACAGCATCTCAATGGGATTCAAATCTGGACTTTGACTTGGCCATTCCAGGACTCTCCATTTCTTCTTTTTCAGCCAATCTTTGGTTGATTTACTAGTATGTTTTGGGTCATTGTCATGTTGCATGGTCCAGTTCCGCTTCAGCTTTAATTTTCTAACTGATGGTCTCACATGTTCTTCAAGCACCTTCTGATACACAGTAGAATTCATCGTGGATTCTATGATGGTGAGCTGACCAGGTCCTGCTGCAGCAAAGCAGCCCCAAACCATGACACTTCCACCTCCATGCTTCACAGTTGGTATGAGGTTCTTTTCTTGGAATGCTGTGTTTGGTTTACGCCAAACATGTCCTCTGCTGTTGTGTCCAAATAATTCAATTTTGGACTCATCTGTCCAAAGAACATTATTCCAGAAGTCCTGGTCTTTGTCAACTTTATCTCTGGCAAATGTCAGTCTGGCCTCGATGTTTCTCTTGGAAAGCAAAGGTTTCCTCCTTGCACACCTCCCATGCAAGTTAAACTTGTACAGTCTCTTTCTGATTGTAGAGGCATGTACTTCTACATCAACAGTAGCCAGAGCCTGCTGTAGTTCTCGAGATGACACTTTAGGGTTTTTGGAGACCTCTTTTAGCATCTTGCGGTCTGCTCTTGGGGTGAACTTGCTGGGGCGACCAGTCCTGGGCATGTTGGCAGTTGTTTTGAAAGCCCTCCACTTGTAGACTATCTTCCGGACAGTGGAATGGCTGATTTCAAAATCTTTGAGATCTTTTAAATCCCTTCCCAGACTCATAGGCTGCTACAATCTTTTTTCTGAAGTCCTCTGACAGCTCTTTTGTTCTCACCATGGTGCTCACTCTCACTTCAACAGTCAGGAGCACACCAAACTAAATGTCTGAGGTTTAAATAGGGCAAGCCTCATTCAACATGCAGAGTAACGATCTACTAATTATGTGCACCTGGTGTGATATACCTGTGTGAGATCTGAGCCAATTTAAGAGGGAATACATGTGAGGGTGTCCTATCTTTTTCCTCAGTTAGAATAGGCATTTTTGTAGAATGACATTTACAGAAGATCTTGAAAAGACTTTTCTTCAGTTTTCTTTGTTTAGTTGGATTACTTTAATCTCTCTGTATTGTTGAAACGGAGATGAAATAACCATTTATTAAAAATGTTACAAAAAACCACATGCTTTCAAAGGGTGTCCTAATGTTTTCACATGACTGTAAATGCAACACAAATTCTATATACAGCTATCCATTAGGCAATGTATTTGTCTACATCACAATTTATTGCTATTTTACAGCCCTTGTACTCAACATCGGTTTATTTAATTTAATGCATTTCCATTCTGAGTTCAAGATCTGGTTATTTAAAACCAGCGTTTAGCTGAAAGATAACCAGATTTACATCCATCGAGGCCAGTACACAGCAGCTAGTGTGTATATCCGCGGTAAAAGCACCAGAATTATTTATGGGAGACGTCTATACTGTGGATAGCCATCAGCAGTACATAATATGCAATATCCAGAACAAAGTCTGCCTCCACAGTGATGGTACTTACCTGTGAATGGGACTACTAACTCTCTGATACCTCACCTCTGACCATGATAGCACTTAATACTAAATAAAAAGACCTTGGATTTAAAAATAAAATTTGAAATAAATTATTTCATTTAAAGTTTATTGTTTTCTTGCAACTCATTTAACCAGCATGTAGGTTTTCAAAATTAATCCTTAAACTGGCACTTTATAACTAAAGTCCCAAATTGGGCCATTTCACAAATAATACTAGTGTTATTATAATTCAATTGTCTTTTTGGCAAATAACAACACACTGTAAAGAATCAACCCAATGGCATGGGGAAATCACAGTTGAACAAGAATACACCATTCACTTGGCTAAAACATATTCCATATATTTTTTTTTTAAATAATGAATATCTCCAAACAATGTATCTTTACCAAGACAAGCTACAAATTAAACAAAGCTAAATATTATAGTTTAGAAAGGTCCAAACAAGGGAAGAAAATGTGCCAGAGAATCAAGGACTAAAAAGGTGCAACTGAAATATGAATTTTCAGTTAAACTTTACCATAAGCACAGTATCTGTTCCATTCAAGCACATTAAAAGCACCTGAGCTTATTACCTCACAGATATGTTAGAATGTTCTTTGGTTTTAATTTGAACTGTTACTCAACACAAAAGCAGTAGATTAAGATAACCAAACTCCTTAATAAAAACATATGTCAACTGGATAGGAAAGGAGTGTAAAATGCAGTGTAACTAACATACCCAACTTTCCAAAATTCACAAATCCCAAGACCCTTTTCCCCTTCTCCTGGCCTCCCCCCACCCCTCAACACCTTTACCTTACAAAATACTGTAAAATATTACATACCACCACCCTGCTTCACAAAAGGCATGAATGCTTCTTTCAAAATGATTGTACTAAAATGTAAAAACTATTAAGAGAGACTAATTCACACTTTCATTGATAAAAAATATCTTATTTTTAGAAATATACAGTGCACTTTGAGACGTTTGTTCGTGTCTATCAGACTCTGGAAATCAAGGGAAGTTGGCATTTGTTAGCTTTTACCCACAGGCTGAAACATCTCAGTCATTTATTAATGCCAGGATCATGCTGCAAGAAAACACACACACACACAAAAATGTTACTAACCTCAAATAAACCAATTTTATCATTATCACAAGCTGTTTGAAACAAATAATGTGGTCTGATACATATATATTAGAGCACCAGACAAAACATCATCTGACAGTAGACATTTGGTAAAATGGAGAGATTTTTTTCTTCTCATATTGGTCCTAACATTTTAGTTTGGTAAAGACTACTGCTCTTAAGTAAAAATGCTTTAACTAATGCATCTAACAGTTTCACACAATAGACTTTGACAATAACATGTATACTTGTATAATGGGAATAAGGATATTACTGAAACTCGAAGATTTTCGCTTCTGCAAGTTAAATGCTTTATCTTCACATTCAAGACACGTCAGTTGTATAAAGCGACAGCTTAGTTTTGCCCCATGTATTTTAAATTTAATTTAAGAACATAGTTTTCGAAGAAAATAAAAGAATGACAAAAAAAAAAAAAAACACCACACAGACATGGGGAGAAAGTGAAGTGATTCTTGAAAACTGCAATCTTTACTTGAATGATTTTAAAGCCTGCTTGCCTTGAGACAGAACTGTCAATATAATTAAAACAAAGAAACACTGTGAGTTACTTACCTGTAAAGATAAATAAAGAAGCAAAGCAAGTGGAAGCCAAGCTTAATCATAGCCTCTTTCATATGAGACTTGAGCTGTCCTCGATTGTGAATCTCTGTAGGGTCGAATACACCCATGTTACCCATGGGTACCTTCACAAACCTTCAAATGAAGAAGAAGAAAAAAAAAGAATTATTTTTGCAATTTCCAGGTGGAAAAAACAAGTGCTGTACATTTTATTTAATCCAACCCTTTTAATAAGAATAATTGTTTCTTCATCTTACTTTATTATGACGTTAACATCTTCTTTTTGCAAATGCACAGTAACTTAAGTCCTACTCTTAATTTAAGTTTGTTGTAAATACTCAAACTCTACCACTACTTGTTATTTGTAATGGGTTGATCCAGCTACTAAGTACTTGTACATGGCATCAAAATCATATGGTTTTAACAGAGCACAAAATGCAAATATCAAAAAAACTTTACAAAGATCAGTTGAAATCTACATGTATTCAGGATGTAAATGTAACTGTGAAGAGTGATTAATGAAAAAAAAAAAACATTCCAGTTACCCACATGGTGCTTGTATACGTGCCTAATTATACCACTCCTCCATCCCTTGTTTTTGTGTTAGTTTATTCAGGAGGTTACCGTTTGCATCTACAAAGATGGTCAAGGAGCGGGTTTTGAATTTAGAATACATTTTAATGTTTTTACAGCTTTTGCAGCTGCTGTTCCTCGCCTTTGGAACTCTTTACCTCATTACATAAAGGAATCGTCTACAATTGAACTGTTTAAAACAAGATTAAAGACTAATTTGTATTCACTTGTTTTCCGCGACCTTCAGTTATATTGATGGTTTCCTCATTGTGATTATGTAATCTTACTTCTATTTATTATTTACAGCATTTTATTTATTTTTCTTTAATTTCTATTTATGTTATTTATGTTAATTGTATGTTTTCTTCTTTTTATTGTAAAGCACTTTAGCCACAGCATTCTTATGTTGTTTTAAATGTGCTATATAAATAGATTGACACTGACATTAAATGTCCAAAAATGAACTGAAAAGTTTACATTCCTCTACTGAGCTGTTGTTCCAGATGGAGCGAAGAGACTCAGGTGTAAAAGGAAAAATCACATTCCCTCAGCTAGGTAAAAGATCTACAGTAACAATTTATGTGGTGACACAGAGTAGTTGTCATAGTCTGTAAAAGATTCACAAGCAGTGGTGGTCACATACATAAAGTACTAATTATTATAATGCAATGATTTTGCATATTACTCTATTCATTTGTGAAATACACAAAGACACAGGGTGCTCCAGTTTATGTAAAAGAGATGGCATGGTTTTAGGAAAGTGTAGCTGGAGGCTACAAAATTATAACCAAAGCTAAATGCTATAATAAAAGTTAACTAATCATGAAAACAGTTCTTAAGGATCAATACTCCCTCTAATTTTTTCACAAATTATAGCATGACAGAAGAAACCTAAGTAGCAAGCACACCAACACAGTTGTGTTTTTATTTCTTCTTCTTCATTATTGAAGTGTTTTCCAAATAAAACAGAAATGAGATGCTAGTCTTCAAGGAAAATATAAATTATCAGTGTGCCATCAGAAATTTCTATGAATAAGCATAAAAACAGTTAAAGAAATCAGAATTGAGACATTAAAGCCCACCTCAGTGCTACAGAATATGCCCAAATGTTTGTGGACACCTAACCATAACACCTACACTGAATAAAATCTGCATCTAAGTAAGTGTAATTTTCTTACATCGTGTTTTTGGTATAAACTGATTTTTCTAGTGCCAACTAATGTCTCTGTAATCTAATTTAATTAAACATCACTTGATCTGTCTTGATTAGCACATCTTGTCTTATTTGGGTATTTTTTTTTTAAATCAGATTCAAGTGCCATGTTCATAAAAGATTCACCAAGGTTAATTTTTACTAGGCAGACCCACCTTTTAAGTTGACCACTTCTTAAGGCAATTCAATATGTAGATCAATTTGATATTTTACACAAATTCATTAATTTGGTTATATTGCATTTGAGCGGTATTACTTTAATACTCGTAGTTTCTGGTATTTTTGTGATGAAATTTAAACTTTTTTTCTATATTGAGGTTGCCCTTTTGAACCCCCCTGATATTTACTACGCGGTGAGGCATTTGTACTCCATCAACGTTAATTATTTCCAGAGACATAATTTTGTCTATTTTTCCAGCGCATCACGCACAAAAGCAAGGGAACGATGGGAGTACGAGAACACTGCTCCCATCGTGTCGCTTCATACCACAAGCTGTAAGTAGTAAGTCTGTAAAAAAGCGGAATACCGCTACGCTTTCCACTCATGGGACGGAAGGAGAATACCGACCGCTTTTATATAGTATAAGAAAGAAGAAGAAGAAATCACATTGTCTGGAGTAGAAAATCATCTTTTTCCTGGAAAAACGAAACTACAAATCCCATCGTGCATTGCAAAATGGACGGGGCGTGTGTGAAACTCTGCGCCTGCGTAGCACTCACGGGACGGAAGGACAATCCCGACCTCTTTTATATCGAAGGATTTCAAACATTTTTATTTCAAGACAAAAACATCTATTCTCAAGCTTTAGTCTTGTGGTTAGCACGGATTTATTTTCCACTGAAAGTCAGTAGACATAACACTGTGAAACTTAAAATGGCTTGCATGACATTTATTACAATGTATTACTGTATCACATGTATAACTGTACAAACACGCTGTCTTTCAAGTAATTCAACAGAAATATTAGTACTTTGGAACGGATAAGCATTTTCCCTGCAGACTATTTCAGTTTGTTACCATTTGCGTTCATCGTAGTAAGAGTGATTGGACATGGTCTATCTCTTAAATCAAGGAGAGTAAAGAAAGGAATGCATAGATGAGTTAAATGCATCTAATTCTATTTGCCCACTAAGTATGATATATTGTACTGTAGGGTACATTTGATCTTCAAAGAGGCAACCCCTTTCAGAGTAATAAGCATTATATCATGTGGTATCTACTAAATAAGACTGAAGCCTGGAATTCAACCAAAGTGCTTCTATTAATCTGATAAGAGGTTTTCCGATTGTTCTTAAACTTGGTACTGGCTCTATTGTTCCTTTGTTAAAATAAAAAAATAAAAAAATGTTGAGCAAAATTAGCCTATATATCATCAGATGTGCACTCACAATTCCTGCATTTACAAAGACAAAATCCAGCCCCACCCTGAAACCTTCAACTTCGTGTTACGCCATAAAGAGTAACCATTGCCCCATACAAAATCCTTTCAACAACTGTTTGGACAACAAATCTAAATCTTTTAATTTTATCCAAAATAACATCCACACCACAATGAAATGACTCACTTGATTTTGCAATGGCTAGAAGTCTAACTGTGGACACATTTGACCTATACTTTGGATCTACATTGCCTAATGTATAATAAACCATTAACAACTTCTTCTTAGTTACATGTGATCCAAGAGGATTATATCCTGTATTTCAATTTTATCTGTGTACAAAATCAACTTTCGAGCAGAAGTTCTAGTTGAGAAAAATGGGTGAGATCAAAAAGCTCACCATCAGGTTTGTCATACAAAAATCCTTCTTTATAGTTATGGATCCTGGGATCGGAAAATAACTCAACGACTCTTTAATAATGGCACATAAAATTACTTTGATCGAAAGAGCCTTTTGTTCATTCGACTTTTCAGATAATGTTCCTTTGAACAATTCCCATAATTTTAAAGCATCAACTTCACCCGTCATAATTAAGTACACACAGAAATGTCTTAATTTGTCAGGTATCATTTCAGCATCAGACATCATTTCAAACATAGTCGTCAAATTTACATAACCCAGCTGCTTGTGCTGCTTCTTGAAAAGTACCGTACTTAGTTCCATCTATAGTTAGATCATCTTTATATGATGTTGCTCCTTTCGATTCATGTAACAAGTTTAAATGAAACTGTTCGATATCTCTCATATTTAATCGAGCAACACTTTTGTAATAAATTTTTCTTGGATGCCACACTGTTTCTGCCATGTGTAATGTTGAGGAATTTGCGCATATGTGCATGCTTTTGCATTTACGTCTGTTTTATTAAGTTCAAAATAAGCCAATAATTTTGTATTTCTATTTTTTGCTACCTCGCTTTCTTTAAACTGAATCATATTCTGACCTGGTAAATGAATCAGTAAAAATTCATCAGAATGACTTTGACTGTGCATTGGCAATTCCATTAAATGCCATTTCACTGATGTACCGAGTGTCTAAATATGCTTGGACTTCGTCCTGAGACTGTTCTTTTGATAAAGTTATGCGTACTCTATTGTGCCCTTTATGAATGTACTTGTAGATGTACTTAATACTTATAACCGATGCCCAATACTCGACATTATTATGACAATTGAATCATTTGAGCAAATATGGGTTATATGGTACAATCGTTGAATTATCGAGCATCACAATTTTACCATCTTTCTTTCCGTGAAAAGTGTGTTGTTCGTGACGATTATCTCTTCGGTGATAATCAGGAAAGCCAGCCTTAGTCATAGCTGTTGTCTGATCAAACACTTTTTGACATTTCTTTAAAAACTTTTTTTTTTTTTGAATCCCAACATACTGAATCTTTTAAATGAGGTCTGTGAGACATTTGTTTAATGACTTTGTACCATAATTCAGGATAGGTTTCTCTGTTTGGAGTTTCAGCACAGATAAAGCGATCTACATCATCAGCAGTTAATAATTTATTTTGCAAAGTAACCAATAAATGCATGCGAGTCAAACCTTGTTTTGAAATTCGATTGTGTAAATGTATGCTCTGATTTGACCAAACACCATTTCGAGTTCAACAAACAATCTACTAACGAAAGTGGGAATACCAGAGCCGATATAGCCTGTGGCATTGTTCTCAAGAATCTGCGGATTTCTGGCAATGGGGATTGCACATCATTGTAATAAATAAATCTGGCCAACTGATTGTTTGGGACATTGCCATTACATCATGATGTAACTGTTGCAATGCTCTTGGACTACCTTGATATGATGATGGAAATATTACAGCTTTACTTATTCTGAATTTGTCTGAACTATTGATATTTCAATTTTGAACGTGATCAATGAGACCTTATATAAGTTCTGTTCTAAGTTTTGCTTGATTGGATTTAATAAAGAAGACACAATTAGCTTTAACTTTTAGATCCACATTAATAATGTAACTGAGCGGTTAGATTACCGTTTTCTTGTTTGAAAATAGTTGTAAGTAGGTCGTGCTAACAACTGAGAGGTTAGATGACCGTGAATTGCTTCCTAAGGATGTCAGTATGACGTGGCTTGACAGTGTTGTGGGACACGAAAGTGTCTCTCTTCTATTCTGTCTCTCTTCAAAAGATCACGTCTCTTTTTTTTTTATAATAGAGAGAAATATTATATTTAGTATATATTAAAACCAAATAAAAATGTATTGTGCAAAACCTGAGATTGGTATCATCTCTCACAGTTATTAAGAGCAAACTGTGCGGCATTCCAGCTCCTCAGAATGTAACAATAATGGCGTTGAAATTTCAGTTCTGCCTCTGTCTTTAAAATAACTAAATTTGTTAGCACCATTGTGTAAAATAAATGTACCGTAGCACATTTTCTGGATTGTACATCTGCTCACATGACGGCCTTCCTTGATGCTCAGTGTCGCCAGCTAGAATTTGTGCACATATATGCTGATTTTCTTGTACAGTATCCTCTCAAACTATGGCATCTATTCATCATCTACAGTAAGGTTCTGTTATTACAGCCTAGCTTGATCCCTATATCTTGAAGTTAAGTGTCTTGGCGGATGACCAGTGGCTAAAAAACTCTGTATTTTTTTTTTTCTCCCTACCATCTAAAACACAAAGTGTTGTATATTTAATAATCAGTGGCACAGCCATTTATCTCTAAACTTTAAACTCTGGGTTTTGAGCATGTAAAAAGCATGCTCACTTCTAAGGCTGGAGTTATACTTCACGCGACGCATGCTGCAGTGGACGCTCCTGCTTCACAAGCGTTGTAGTGCTTATACTTGCGTGCGTACTTTACGTAAATCTGGAGAAATCTGCCAGGTGGCAGTGCAAGATATTATCACGGTGAGAACAGGTTCGGCTTCTCTGTGTTGTGAATTGCCTAAAACACCTATTAAATTCCGATGACACCTTACCGCAATATCTCTGAAAAGGATGTTTATTTGAATAAATCCATCAATCCAGGGATGTGCCCATTCCAGCAAGCATTGGGCACGAGTGAGAAACAGTCCCTGGATGAGGCCTCAGCTCATCGCAAGGTGAATACAAGCACACACATACACTAGTGTCATTTTAGCAGCACCAAATCTGCATATCTTTGGAAGAAAACCGGAGCACAGTGTGGAATACAAGCAGGAAATAACAGCAACATAACTTCCTGCGAGACAGCAGTGCTATCGCTCCCCCACCGTGACACCCCCATTTGTGTAATTATTCCCCCATGTGTGTAATTATTAACAGTATTCATTATTTAAACAAAATTATATGTAAAATGTAACATACACACTTTAATGCATTGTATCATGAAAGTGATATAAAGTATAAATCAAAGGATTCTAAATATGCAGAGAGTTGGAAAAATTATACATTTAATTTGTTCTGTGTGGTGATCTATTGCTGTTTGCTGCTGCTGTCAGGTCCAAAAAGCTCATAGCGATTAAAAACTGGGATGACGTTTACGATGGTCTGCTTTAATGATAAAGTAAATTACGACGTTAAAGAGGACATTTCGAGATTAAAGCCGAAATTTCCACTTTAATCACAAAATACACGATTTCACCGTGTCCTTTATTTTTTTCTCTGTTGCTCAAATACAGCGCTATACATTATGTTGCTGTTGTGAAGTTGCAGAAAAAAAAAGGCGGCACAAAAGATGGTATGTGAGATTTTTAAAATGTATCGTGTCATTACGATCGGGAATATGCGACCCTTGAATATAAAAGCACCATGAATGCATCTGTATGTCGGCATTTTGCTTCACCACATCAAACAATTCATCAAACAGCAAAGCACGCACATCGATCCCTGTAGGATCTGCATAGAGGCATTCTGTCACATGTAAATAGTAAACAGAGACTCTGACGTCACATTCCGACTTTTAGCACACTGTGCCCCCCGACTTTTTGCTGGTACTGCAACTCGCGCACGTGTTAATTTCTGAGGACCTGCTCAGAGGACGCATACGCGTTCTGAGCGCAAAGTATAAACCAGCCCTAAGAAGTGATCTAAAAATCAACGACTCGAATACTAGGCATATAACACTGCCACAGCCCATTATTAAATATTACTATGTATGTTAAAGATGATTAGTACAGCAACAAAATTCAATTAGTTTTTCATGTTTTCTAATTTGGAGCTTGATAAAAGACAATACCATAAAATTATACAGCTGCAGTTGAATAACAAGCATATTATTATTATTGTTAACATTAGTGTTAAAAAATAAATACTCAACAGTACAAGAGTAGTAACTTGTACTGCCCTTGTTTAAAAATATTTTTCCCCAATTTCAGTAGCAAGCAGGAACTGCTGAATCACATATGCAGAAGTTGGGTTCACATTCAATGTCAAAGAAGTGAACGAAAGTACAGGTAGTCCCCGGGTTACGTACGAGATAGGGACTGTAGGTTTGTACTTAAGTTGAATTTGTATGTAAGTCAGAACAGGTACATTATTTTAATAAATGCTATTGTTGACCAACTATAACCAAGTGCTCTGCCAATGAATGATGGGAGTTTCACCTCTTTCTGACCTTTTTATTATTTTTACTTTATTTTCAATGGTGATGGTTTTTACTATCTTTACTATATCATCAGCACTTGCATCAGATTTGTGTTTCAGAGACATTCTTGAAGGGTGAAGACAAAAGGTTAAGATGAGCTCTTCTGCACAGCACTGAACAGCTATCACAGCAGGAAGGCACCTGTCCTCAGCACGTCTGATGTATAGGGTGGGCCTGAAAAATCCCAGACCTTTGAGAATTGTGCGAACTGAAGACATGAAGAATCGTCTTCGCGCTGAACCGGAATCGTCCCTGCAGAAATCAAAGTCATCCAGACGATTTGGATCTGTATAATTAGATCTGGGCCATCCTGTACTGACAAGAGACAACTTCCTGCTATGTGCGTAACAGTGCAAGCAGGCTTGCTATTGAGAATGAATGGGGGCAGCGACAGGCGGTTCATCACCAGCCCACCTCATAGTCACCTCCACTACAGCATGCTGCCTGTGTCTGCAACACCACCGCCCCCATTCAACACGCAGCCATACGAGGCACACTACAATGCTACCCCCCGCTGCCCCGTTCGCCCTCAATGGCCTCCGTTCAGCCACAACCAGCTTACAGCATTACCAGCAGCCCACCAAGAGCGAAAGGGGCAGCCATGTGTGGTGGGCAGGCAGTGAAACCGCTTGCCGCCGGGAGCCACCTGAGGGACACCACACTGCGCGAGCAGCAAAATCACCCCCTCCAGCCACCTCTTGCAGCATCCCCTGACCGAAGATGACAGAGCGGCAGTTACTGAGGCGCATGCGTCGCAGCTGCGGCCCTGTTCGTATGTCGTAGGTCGAATGTCCGTAACCTGGGGACTACCTGTACAACAAAGATTTAAGATAACATTTAAGATAATTAATTAAAATAATTTAGTTACATGGAATATTAGACACCAGATATGTAAATAATATAAAAGCACCCTTTAAAAAATAACACATTTCCAACCTAGCACATAGTCTTAACTTGTTATAACACTATAGTAGAAGTGGTTGCAAAACATGTCAGAAAACACAACATCAGAACCATGTGAGCTTGAAAAATAAAATTAGGCAAGTTTTGTATTAATGTCATACTGAATATTTTGTTAAATTCCCATTTGAACGTTTAGAAATCAGCATTTTCCGCTGACTTGTGTGGCATAGATTTCTCATGTAATAATGATCAAAGATGAGTCAGACAGTGACATTTTATGATGTTTGAAGAGTATTAAAGTTACTCTGTTCAAATTTCTTGTTATCCAATTACTATTTTTATTCTTGATAGTCAATTCTTTATAATTCACTACACTAAATTATGTACAAGCTATTTTGGCAAATCAAAGCTGTTGCTATACATGTCGTTAATGAAATACTGAGGCAAAATTTGTGTGCCATCATTTTGAAATTTTGCAAATAATTTTGCTATATCGTGGTAGCTAATGTTAGGACAAAGATATACAGTGTAAGCCGATATTAAAAGTTGGTGTTTGTTTTGGTATTTGCACAATTTTCTTGTTTAAAAACTAGAAAATGCAGTCCTTCCAGTGGTGTTGCGAAGATTAGTGGTCATGCAGATGGAGAGAAGAAAAATAGTAACGGTAGTAATGTGCTTGCAGCATTAGGCAACTGTTAGGCTGTTTCTGTTAATGTTAACATTTTATATTAATCTTTAGTAAACTTAAAAATTGTGTACCCTCCAGTTTGTTTTGCCCTGGTAAAATAGAGAGATAAAACAAGACAACTATAGAAATTTTAGAAGGTGGGAAAAAGGTTATTATAGTTAACGAAAACTAAACTCAAAACCGAAACTAATATTAAAAAACATTTTCTAAACAAATAAAATAATTAACAAAACAGAAATGAAAAACTAAACAACACAATTAAAGTAGTTGGAAAGACTAACTGAAATAAAATAATAAAATTACTAAAATTACTTTTAGTTTTCATTTTTGAATGAATATTCTTGCTATTAGTCTTTAACCCTTGTAACTTTCAACTCTAAAACAGAAAGTCATCCAACATGAGCCGCCTGCATATATTTAACCAGTGAACAGCGGCTGGTGGTGGAGAGTGGGTGGTCACACAGCATTTGTGGTGACAGAGCAAGCTGAATATGGCCATGTAAATGTAATGCAGAGTAATTAATTAATTAAGTAATTAATTAAGTGTAATGCAGAGCTAGATTGTGATGATGGCAAAATTTGAAAAGATCTCTCAGCCTTTGTGTGAATAATCTTTAGGGGTAAGCTGGTAATCTATATTTGAATATTTTTGTTGTTTACTTAGTGCTAGGCCATGACTTCCGTAAAGTGTAAGTAAGGCACTACTAAGGCCTTTCAGGAGATGTGGAAGAAACCTAGACTAAATCAGGATGATGTGGCTCATCTCTTGGGATTGGAGTTTAAATCAAGAAGGGTCTTTATAAGCTCAAGCCCATTCAAAGTAGAAGAAAAGGCAATGAAAATTGTTTAAGCATATCCCTGTTCAGAAACCACAAGCATGTGAGCTATTCATTTTTACAACCTCTTGATAAGTAATGTCAGCTCATTCTGTCAGAAAAACTAAACAAGGCTTTAAAAATATTTAGTTTCTGGCTACTTTTAAAACAACTCGGCCACAGAGTAAATCAGTTCCTCTAAATTTATATATCCAGTGTTTGCCTGCATGCATGCAAGTGCATGAATATTAAGAAGTACATGGGAAACTGGAGTATTCATCTGCATACCACATTTTCTGCCTGCTTGTCCATATTTTAAGTCGAATAGGAGTCTGTGTGTTTTTGCAGTTTTCGTTGTATAAATAATTCTCTTCATTTTTGATACTCAGATCACGGATAAACTGTGGTAAATGATAAAGGGAGATAAGAATTAGTTCTCTGATTAAATCAATGGGAAAGCTATTGTTAAAGTACCCTATTCTATGGGCTAAGGAATAGGTCATTAAAGCCACCATTGGCTCTAGATAAAGATAAGAATAATGTGTGTTTAGGATTTCAACTAAACTGAAATTAAGTTTCAAGTCCCAAGTCCCTGGTGCACAGCTAAAACTACAATGTAAGTTTAACAAATTAAATTAGATGAAAATAAAGAAATCTGTGGGTGGAAACACTGGCTTACTGACTGAACCATTTTCAGGTGGATTTTGAGAAATTCGTGTATTGTTTGTTTACTTACCTAAATAAAAGTATGTACACTAGTAAGGCGAATGGAAGGGCTTAAGTTATAGCTGGTCTTAACAAAACACAGTACTTTTTATAATCAGAAATGGAAGTAGCTATTTTTTCTAATCTAGAAGCATTTAAAATGCATATGATATAATCAATGTTTGTCTTTCAGAGGAACAATCCATTGCTTTGCTAATGGCTCTCCCTTCAATATTTCACTCCTCAACTGGCCTACCTAAAATCTCAGACTAACAAGTGAGGCACTTGAATTGAGTTCCAGTTAGTGTTAAATAAGGTGAACTTTAACTTGACATGCCTTACATCTGTGTCACGCTTCTCTCAGCCATCTGAGGATCGCAGTTTCTTTCTCCAAAGACGGCCAATCAACAATCCTCATATCATCATGGTCTCCACTATCCTTCTTCTGGCTATTGGTACAATGCACCTGACCTAAGGAATTGATCAATGAGGCTCCACTCATTCTGATGGCATGTTACTACACTTTCCACCTTACATACCCAAAATGTATTGCTACTTTGTTATATGTCATCCAGAATGAGGTACTGAAAGACAGTATTCATGAATGTAACCTTACCCTTCTTATTAAAATAGCAATGGCTGAACGGAAATTGTTTAGTAAAGAGTTGATTATTTGTTACTGGTTCGCACAATAAAATTTTATTTAGTAAATTTTGTAGTAAATCATTGGTTTTACTTTAAAAAGTTTATTTCATTTCAGTCTCTGCAGCGATTTGGGTGAGGAAAATGCAAAACAACGTACCTAAATTTCTGGCCTGTTAAAACACTGGTTGTTAAAAGTAAGTCTGTGATCAAAATTCCATGGTCTGTTTACATTAGGAGAATAATGTTTATAATTGGTTTCTAAAAGTACAAAACTGTAGTAAAGAAATTTACAAAAATTTGACTATCCTTTTGAGAATAAAGAGCAATTTGAAAGGTGTGTCATGTTTCCTTATTTTAAGAGCATGTGGCAGTATGATTGCCCAAAACCTTATTTTACATAGTACGATGTTCAAACTTAACCTATTTAAAGTAATACAGTAGTCCCATCTCATCGCGGAGGATGCATTCCAGAACCCCCCGCGATAGATGAAAATCCGCGAAGTAGAAACCATATGTTTGTATGGTGTGGTAAATGGCTGGCTTTATATTACGGTCCTCACCCCCAGGCCGCCAGGAGGAGCTCTCCTGACAGCGTGGACGGGCCCCGAATTCCAGCAGGGACTTATGGACTATGTATTTTTTATGCACAGCTCTGCTGGATACTTTGGGGGCCACTGGGAGTCGCTGTCAGAGGGCCAGTGGACTCGTATATGCCCTATAACCCAGAAGTACGTCATAATCCCGGGACAGGAAGAGACGACATGCTTCAGGGATGAAGATATGGACTGTTTACCCTGACCCGGAAGGAGTAAGGACTTGTGGACTGTTGGGCAGGAACACCTCCGGGTCAGGGGGTATAAATGGACACTGGGAAAGCCCAGACACTGAGCTGAGCTGGGAGGAAGGGTGGCTAATTGTCTGGGAGAGGAGGACTGATTAGTGTTGTTATTGAGTAGTGTAGAGTGAAAGGTGCTTAGTGCACATCATTATTGTAATAAAAATAATTATTGTTGGACTTTTACCTGGTGTTTGGCGTGGTACCTGAGGGTTCAAGGGAGCGATAGCGCCCTCTACTGCCACAATGGTTATTTTTATATATTTTAAGCCCTTATAAACTCTCCCACACTGTTAACATTATTAGAGCCCTCTAGACATGAAATAACACCCTTTAGTCAAAAGTTTAAACTGTGCTCCATGACAAGACAGAGATGACAGTTCTTTCTCATAATTAAAAGAATGCGTGTCAGGAGCAGAGAATGTCAGAGAGAGAGAGAAAAGCAAACAATCAAAAAATCAATACGTGCTTTTAAGTATGTTGAAGCACCCCGATAAAGCTGCATTTTGTAGAGGAGCGTCCGTATCCTCTGTGCAAACAGCCCCTCTGCTCACACCCCCTCCGTCAGGCAGAGAGAGTGAGAGAGACAGAGAAAAGCAAACAATCAAGCACCACGCAGGAACCATATTGTATATCATTGAGGAGTTTTATTTAATATGAAATACATGCTGATTGGGTAGCTTCTAAGCCATTTGTCAATAGCGTCCCTTGTATGAAATCAACTGGGCAAACAAACTGAGGAAGCATGTACCATAAATTAAAAGACACATTGTCCGCAGAAATCCGCGAACCAGCGAAAAATCTGTGATATATATTTAGATATGCTTACATTTAAAATCCGCGATGGAGTGAAGCCGCGAAAGTCGAAGCGCAATATAGCGAGGGATCACTGTAACTGGTCTTTTGTTATATTAAATGGACTATGGTAGATTATTTAAAATGAGTCCATGTCAATCTTATTTTAAGGTTTAAAGTGGAGTAACAACAGCTGTATATGCTGACTTATTTTAAGCTACCAAGTGAAATTCACTTACTGCACTGACAGCCAGATTTGATTATTAAAATACTAAGGATACATCAATTTAAAATGTGTGCACTTAAATTTGAAAGGGCATTTTTGAAGTGTATATGAATTTGATGGATATCCAATTCCAAAACCATGGACATTAATATAGAGTTGGCCCCTCCTTTGTGTCTGTAACAGCCTCCACTCTCCTGGTAAAGCATTTCAAAAGATTTTGGAGTTTGCCTGTGGGAATTAGTGCTTTTTCAGTCAAAAGGGCATTTGTGAAGTCAAGTGCTGATGTTGAATGAGAAGACCTGAAAACATATTTGTTTTAATTTGAATATTCAAGTCTTACTGTGGGCCTGTTTTTTGGTTAATTTGACAGCCATACTGTGGACCTGTACATGTTTCTGTTCATGCTTTGATAGTGTAATGACACGACTCTTGTGATTCTGCCATTCACAAAGATCTAAAGAAGGGAAGCAGGCTTTCAAAATAAACAAACATCAGATCAGTACTCCATATATCCGAATTATACTGCAATGTCTAAGATACAGTCAGCAATTTCAAGTATTATGATGGACAACATATTTTGATGAACAATGTACCAATTCAGCGAAAACCAATCCTGTTAGTGGTTTAACTCTATAAGAATTCACAAACATAAGCATTAGTAAATATCTATTCATCTATGCAAGATGTATTGAGAATAAAACAAAATCAGTGGACACAGGATTATAATGTCTTCTGAAGACAGGGATGCACACTGCATATACTAGAATATTCAGAAGCAATCAACTACAATAGTCAAATACTTGAAGTGACTGGATTAACAAATTTGATTTGAAAAGTCTTATTACACATTCAGCTGTAAAGCGCTGTTGTAAATAAGACAAATAATCTTTTATATGTTTTACTGATTATATGTCTGGATTCTAATTTTGATAGTATTGATTATACTTTTTAATTTTAAAAGAAAATCTCACTGAATAAATGTAGTAAGTTCACATATTAAAACAAATTTATAATTATATGCTTGTGTATTAGTTTAAAACCTATTTGTTGTTACATGGGAGCAAATCGCCTCTGCTCTGCCATAAAAGAAATTCAAACCCTAATTAAATGTATTACTGTTAATATTAATAAATATGACTATTAAAACATGTAAATTACTCAGTATTTAAGTTTTATGTGCCAACTTATTTAACAAGAAAGTCTCTTTTTCGCATTTTTATTGCTGGAAATGTCATCTTTCCTTTCACTTTAATAAAAGTACAGGCCTATAGTGTTAAAGTAACTAGCACCAGAATTAACTGTCAAACACAGATATGCTTGTACCTCTAATTAATACATACACACACAAATAAAAGCATACATTAAAAAAGCATTCCATTTTCTCACCTGTAGATATTCCAAACTGCAACTGGTAAATTGAGGAGACAGATAAACCAGTGCATTGAAACCAACATCAGTAATGTGGCAAATGTTTGTCCGACAAGCTCTGGAACAACCCACTATTATAAGAGAAAATAAAAATGCTTTGTAAGTAATCCATATAAAAGGAAATTGATATATTCTGTTTTCTCACTAACATAAAAATTACCAGACAATGCCTATAGCACTACCAAAGTAATTCACAGGAATGTTTAGTCTATATGCATCACTCACCTATACTGTTGAATATGTACACACATTTATAGCTGTAGTTCTTCTACATGTCTTCTGTATTAGCCTTTTCATTGATTGATTCTTTATGTTTAATAAACCTAATTAAGAATACAATAGCTTCTAAGTGTCCTTAGTATAAAAGAATGCTTTTTGAAATTTCTCTTTTTTATTTTTCACTGTTAAAAAAAAGCATTTTAGGGAATTACAAAATACTGCTTACACAAGGTAAAACCTAAAGTCGAAAAAGTCTAGATAATCTTCAATAACTAGATAATTTAAAAATTTCTGACCTGGCTTCATTTTCAATAGACCCAAATATAATTTGTGAATAGTGCGAATCAAACAAACCAAACTCAGTCTGTTCTCTTTTTGCCATCAAACAGGGATCTAAAGGCTCAAAATTTACAACGTTGGTTCACAAGTCAACAATTCAGGTTCAGCAGCACATCTGTCCGTTTATGCCAAGATAAAATGGGTTTATTTTGGCTATGTCAGTATTCCAAACAATTATAACTCAACAGTTCTAGTAACATAAATTCCTTCACCAAAGTTATCAGGGAAATGAAATGGAATTGTACACCAATATAATTGTAACTGGGTTGCAAACTACTGGAATTCCTACTGGCTAAGAATCATATTAGTCTTTTTTTTTTTTTTGCAGAATGAAGGATACTCCATGTAACAGGATACCAGGAATCTGAAAATTCCATACAAAGGTGTTTGTTACTGTCTTAAGAAAAGAAGGTAAACTGGATCTAACCTGTACAGAAAAGGTGGGGGAAGGCCCGATGCACAACTGAATAAGAGAACATCAGAATCGGTAGTTTGAGAAACTTGTCTTACTGGTTGACTTTATCCCTAAATGTATGCCAAATGCCAGCTGAATATGTTAGAAGGAGCATTTTTAAAATCAGTTCTAACACTAAATGGATGTCAAAGAAAGACTTTGCATCATAAGGTTTAATGTCATATTTCGTAGCTCAAGTTATGGTAATGGTGGCAGAAAATTTAATTAAATACATACTTGATATGATATTAACACTCTAGGAATAAAACAATCCCACTTCAACTTTGCTGGTATCCTGCATACTGAGAAATCATCTAATTTTCCCCCAGATTTCTTAGAAAAGGTCTAGATAGTACAGTACAGTGCATACTAAATTGTCAGATGACACTGGTGTCGCTGTCTGCAGAATGGCTACCCATTAATATTTTTTGTGTGTATCTCTAGTTACCATTCTTTCAACTTACTGAAAAAATTAAAGAATTTGATGCATAAACATAGCCAGGAATTGTAAACATAAGTACTAACATAATGCAACTTAATAAAAAGTGTAGTAAGTTTTTTTTTTGTATATTTTACATGATTGATAATCTCCAATTACAGAAGCAAACATTTCCCATGCTGCTGCTCTAATACTCAAAAAAAAGTTATGAATATAAAATAATTCATAAAATAAGCACCACTTTTTCTTGCTACTATATAAATATGTTAATTATCTACTTTCACAAGAGTACACACACATCAGTAACTTTTTAATTTTTTGATTAACCATATATATTTAATTCTGAGAATGCTTCCTCAGCTGTATTAAAGCTCTATTTAACAATATATAAATTAACAAAGCCAATACTCCAGATACTCTGTCATTATGATATACAAGTCTCATTAAAAGATTAAAGAAAAGACAGGAAAAAATGGTACAGAAGGCACTGCCTTTTAATTATAGGGCCCCCAAAATTTAGAACAGTCAAACCAAACCAATGCTTATTTATTGTTTTATAAAAGCACAAAGCAATTACAACTGGTTATAAGGATGTCCATTTTGATATTTTACACACACACATATATATATATATAGCCGAGGTAATCATTCTTTACAATCTCTTTCCATGCTTGGGAAGAAATTATATCACTATTGCTTGGTCCGTTGTGCTCTTGCAATGTGACATCTGGAAAGATTAACAAATTATACTTTATCACTAATAGCAGGCCCAGTACTGGACTTTAATTGAATTCCAAAATCATTAATGTTAGCGTTTATCTTAGTACCACTGGGCATGAAATTTAGATAAAAGATTGTCTACTTGCTATATGTTTAGCAATTGATAGCTTCAAAATATATGCTTGTGTTACATGCTGAAGTTAATATGTGCACCAATTTACTGTTGTGGTATAGTTAATGTTATGTCTCTACCCTGTCATTAATAGCTAAAACTCTCCATATCAGGGCACCAAGAACAATGCTTATTTCAGTTTTCCAGAATCAAAACGTAGTTTTATGAAAGAACTCCTGAGGAATAAAAGCGGACTGTAAAATGAGAAAATAAAGAACTGAAAAGAATTAAGTCTTCTTAAGACCATATTATCCAAAGTAATAAGGTGGTTTACAAACAAAATGTATTCACAGAAATACACAAATCTCTTTTACATGTTTGAACACTGGAGAACTAAAGTATTGTTGCATTAAATACTTTCATGATACTTACTTTGTTCAATTTGGAACAACACGACCTTGCATTAATATAATCGCATTCTAAATCTGAGAGAGTAATAATCTGTGGTTTCCATTAAGAAAAATCATTAACATAAATCTCATGCAGGTAAAAATATGCACTTACAATGAGAAGCGGAAAACACGCACCTACGGCCATATTTCTAATCAACGTAATCAGGTTTATATATCACAGCCACAGCACAAACGCCAAAATTCAAATGTACAAAAACCATAGTGAACAATGTAAGAAATGGAAATGGTTTCACACAGTATGTTTTAATGAGAAAATTCCTAACTACACGTTCGAGCCACCGAAAACACATCCCTTCACATTTTTAAATCTGAGAGTTTTCGAACATTCTTTAAGAAATGTTTAACAGTCAGAGAGGCAAGAACTTACTGGAAAGCATAATAACTACATGATATAAACTCAAAAATTAACAAGACATAAAAATAAAGCATAAACAGAGAACAAAAAATTAAAAATCGTATCCGATATCCCAGCGTATTACATAATTAATATAAAGGATACAAAATACACAGAAAGGAAAATTAAAGCACAACAGTCCACGAGAGACAGAATGAACACTGCCGCCTCCATGTTCCCCTTCCGCCTTTCACGCGGCGCGCTTACGTCATCACGAGTGACATCCGCTAAGTAGTGATGGGCCGTGAAGCATAGACATATATAGATAGACGCCGCATTCAACGTGTTGCCCAGTCGACACGATACGTCAGCGCGTCCGTCATATTGCGAGTGGCAAAAGTGCCATTTAAACTAATACAAGTAGACGTGGAAACCGGGTTTTCTGATGAATAAGCAATAACGTTTAAAACAGTATCGTTTACATACAACAGATTTTGGCGAATCGTTTAATTCAATTATTTATATTTATTTATACACAAATAACGACAATGATTAAATAATAATAATAATAATAATAATAATAATAATAATAATAATATTATTATTATTATTATTATTAAATAATTCCTCCCATATAAGTAATATTTCTCGGACTGCCTTCTTCCATCTCCAAAACATTTCTAGACTTCGTCCTGTTCTTACACAACAAAGTACTGAAGTATCAGTTAATGCCCTAGACACCTCATGTATAGATTACTGTAATGCTATTCTATCTGGCATTTCACAAAAATATATCCATCACTTACACCTTCTTCAAAATTCTGCTGCCAGGATAATAACCTGTTCTAAATCCACTGAAAATATTACACCTATTCTCTCTCAACTTCACTGGCTCCCTGTTAGCTACAAAATACAATACAAAATACCGCTCTTAACATTTAAAGCTCTCCACAGTCTTGCTCTTCCACCAACCTCACTGATCTCCTAAAGACTCACACTCCCTCTCACTCACTCAGATCCTCATCTGCAGCTCAACTTTCTGTACCACACGTCAGACTCAGTGATCTGGGAGCTCGAGCGTCGTCTCACAGTGCTCCTTAACTCTGGCATTCTTTTCCCTCTCATATTCGTCTCAATTCAATAACACATTTTAAAACTGCCCTCAAAACCTATCTTTTCAAACTGGCATACCAATTGTGAATTTTACACTGTCACTGCCAGTTATCTTTGTTTGTTTGCTAATTATTGCTTTTTGATTTATCATTCTCTTGTTTTAATTTTGCTAATGTTCTTTAATTTTATTGTAAGGTGACCTTGAGTGCAAAGAAAGGCGCCTATTATTATTATTATTATTACTATTATTATTACTATTATTATTATTATTATTGAGACGAAAACTTGACCAATGTCTGAAAGTCAAAATAGTAAGACTGCAACTGGCAGTCTGATCTTTCTTTTAAAAGTGAAATGATACACTCAATGTCAAAAATAAACAATTTTATTGTATACAAAGTGTCTTAATAATTTCTGAAAACATTTCACTCATTCCTCCCTCAATCTCTCTCTCTCTCTCACACGCACACACACGCACACACACACAATGTAGTTACTTAAATATATACAGGATAGGATCTAAAATACTTGAAACAGAACTGTCTTACATAGCTTTTTCCGTGTGTTACCGCTCTGTAATTTGAGAGTATTCAGTCTGGCAATATGGTGCAGCCTTATGTTGTGGAAGACAGACATAAGCATAAAATGACGGTTGTCAATTTCAAACTGTGTTCCTCAATGTGCTCCTTGAGAAAAAAAACACATCATCTTAATCAATCTCAGCCTAAACAAACTGATCGATCAAAGATACTCTATGTTGACTGTCGGATAACACGCTCAGCTACTTTGACCACCTTGACTGTACCCTCAGAAGGAATCATCAAACCTCCTTTGTTTTTTAATGTGAGCAAGTGGTAGAGCATCTGTTACCAAACTAGCACAGCACACATCACAGGACAGCTTTCCCAAAATCCCGTCTAAGGGCTACCTCCCACTGCTTCCTGAGGTGGATTTCTTTGGGAAGCCTTCAAAGTTTGAGAAATGTGAACAGCTAACAACAATCTACATAGTTAGTGACTAAATATGTTAAGCCAAAACGTTGTTTGGAGGCTCACTTGAGCACATAAATGCATAAGATTATAAAATGGGATTATCTAATGGTCAAATATAATCAAAACAATTGTTCAGCCTTACCTATGAAGTGTAATCCCCTGGGATCTGGTTTGGAGCGTACAGCGGTTTGTACAATCCCAAGCAGCACATGCATGAGGCATCTTTATCCATTACTTCACTCCACAGCAGTGCCACTCGCGACTTTAATGTACGATGCTGCTGGTTATGCAGCGTCTAGTAATTATGTCTATGCCATGAAGTTCAAGTGACATTTGCCTAACGCAGTAATCTCTGATTACTAACATTACTCACAACACTGCCCGATTTGTACTGCACAGATGTAATGTTTTACGACTCGCCTCACTTGGCAGATTTGAATTGCTCTTGCGAGGCAATTTTGTATTGCCGTTTATCTCTGGCTGTAAGTGGACTCGTCACTTCTTATTGGAGAAGATGGGAGCTTTTGAATTTTATAACTTCTTGAACTTGAAAAATTTGTCATCTGAAAAATTGAACCTCAGTCAAACGAAGAACAAGTGAAATGAAATTCGACATGTGTCTGTGAACTTTATAAGGTATTTTGTGATATATGTACAGCTTTTTGCAAGTACATCGTATTGATGAAAAAGGCAATAGGGATTTTCATTTTCAGTTGCAATAGGACCTTTATAATTCTCTGGTTTAATGGTGAAAGATACAATATTTCTCCGAATTAGAGTTAACGTGAAAATGGAGAAATGCTTTGCAACACCCAATTAGCATTTGTTGGTATGTTTTTTTTTTATTAAAGATTTGCCCACTACTATTGTCCTTAAGCAAACCAATGTAATCTAAGGGTAAAATTAGGAATAGATTTAGGAGTGTACATCTGACACTAGACTGGTGTGCAGTAGGCCCTCCAAATCCATCAGTAAAGTGTGATGTGTGTCAGATGTGGTGCAATGGCAGTGTTGGGCACCTGCTTTTCTGACATTTCATTAGCTTATCGTTTAAACTGTTGGTTTAGGAGGAGTACATACACATACATTTAACTGAAATATGGATATCTTTGTATTACTGCAGTTACTAAAACAATGCCCCTTTATTGTGTTTTTTTACTTGACTCTACAGGGTGCTCTGTGGTAATCAGCCTACCATGTACCCGAACAGATGCCTGTGAACCCAAAATCTGAGACACAGCTGGATGTCTTTTTTTCTGCTTTTAAGAGTCCTAGTTTGAGATGATATGCAGATCATCATAGGTGTGTTATTTCTAGAGCTAAGACTAGTAATGCTCTCAGTTTTATAAGTCATTTTTGCACAATTCCTGGTAAGACTTCCCCTATTTATTACTTTATCTGTAATATTTTGCTGGTTTGAATACTGTCATCTATGTTTTCTCATCCTGTCCAGTAACGAACACTGACACTTTAATTTTAGACATGAAAGCCTCAGTGTGTGAATCCTCACAAACACAGTGACCAAGACACATCAGTACCAACAAAAACAAAACTGGAATGTTGTTCCATGTTGCAAAATAACATTTATTTTCTTAGGTTATTGTGCTTTGTTGATGGATTTTGATAGCCTAAACAAAACTAAAGCTGGAGAGAAAAACTCAGATGTCTGAAAGCAAATAACTGTACCTGAGCACATTACATTGGAAATTTTAGATCTGCAGAGATTGTGACACAATGTCTATTGCATATGTAATGTGTAAGAAAAAAAGTCATGCTACATAAAATGACAATTAAGTCTGGGTTCTTTCAAAATCCAACATCCATCCACAGTAACTTAAAAATAATATTATTAGACTTTACTTACAGCAGACCTTAATATATTTTGATGGTTTACTTTGGCAAAGCTTTATGGCTGTACCAAGAATGGAGGCAGAACAAGAAGCAAGGATACATTTTTATTAATGATTGAACAAAGTGCATGAAAATTGTTTGTTACTGTGCTTATCTTTTAAATGTTTATAGTGATGTTTAAGAGTCTAGTCGTATTATGGGGCAGCAGTTAAAGAAGAAGGAAGGACAGCTGTTGAAGTAGTGGTTCGCCCTCTTGCCCAGCACCCCCAGAATCCTCCATCTAAATCTTTGGTCTTGAGCTACTGTGCCTTTGCCAAGAGATCAGGAGGTATCTGCTAGTTTTTTTTTCATTGTTGATTTTTTTTTTCAAACTTCTGAAAACTTTCTCAGTCTCATTCTACTGCCTGCCTGGCTCATGTAGGATTGATTTCAAAGTCCTGTTAATTATATATCACGCTTTTGGGCATTGTAGAACCTGCCTGTACTTTGGAGTTTCTGTCCCCCTGCATTTCTGTTTTTTTGTGTTAGCTCTTCAAACATTGCTTTGCTTTTATATTCAAAGATTAAGCATAAAAACTGGCAAGGCAGCTTTCTGTACTCATGCAACAAAAATCTCTAATTCTTTGCCAAAAGAGAAGTCCAGGCTACAAATTATAAGCATTTCAAAAAGCTTCAATAAGCCCAGTTTTCGAATTTGGCTTTTTTTTTTTTTAAATTACTTGAGTCATTTGTAATAGATTATAAATGACATTGTATATAGTTTGTAAGATTTGCAGTAGTAAGCACTGTTGTTTTTTCTGTTTTCTTTTACTAGTTTATTGCAGTGGTGTGTCCTGCGTCTCTGACACCTGTTACATCAACAAAAACTGCCTGTGATGCTGGAGAGAAGAAACGTTCACAAGATATCCTGAAATGAGACGGCCAAATTAATATGTATGTTGGGACATGCACAGGGTGCTGAGCGGGCTTTGGCCTGGGACCCCCAGAGGTTTGTTATCTCCAGCATCCTTGATGGTTGCAAGTTTGTCTTTCTCCCTGGCCATTTGACTATGACTATATTTATTAAAAAGGAAAAGTCATCTCCATTTGCTTCTTATTTACTTTTATAATGCCTATATATTTTTTGTAGAGCAATTTGAGCTACACTTGTAAGAAATGATGATATATAAATATTATTTCTGAACAAATGTTATGTTTCACTGGGGCAGATATTAAGGAGTTTGGATGTGTGAATAGACTGGAATAAACTCAAAGAGTACTCTCCATACTAGTCTGCTCTGCTTCATTACTTTATTAATGACCAATGGCTAAGTAACAAAATGAAATGAAAAAAGTAAACCTGGTGAGAACAATGAGCTGCAGTGTGAAAAAACCTTTTCAAATCGGCAGAGTTGTAAAATCTGCCTGGATGGGTGCCTAAAAAAGAGAACTTCTCCGGAAGTTATGGTAAACCTAAAACTTTGCAGTCCACGAAGTCAGTCTAGTTACTCTTCTGTGGACCTTCTTTAGTGCTGCTACTCATTCTTTTCTCACCTTCCCAAAGATATGTGAAAAAGAAATTGGTACTGTCTGAGGGCTGGTGTGAGCATAAGTCAGCTCTGCAGTGGTTTGTCATCCCATTCAGGGTTGGTTTGTCCACCTTTTGCTCCTGGTGCAGGCTGTGGCTCCGTATTGGACACCATTAACTTTAGAGCAGCGTTTCTCAACCTTTAAATATGTGCGACCCGAGTTTTCATAACAGTTTTAAATGCACCCCTCAACATTTTTTGAAATGTAGATGCATATTTTATTATACCTACTTAACTTTTATCGACATTTATCTAATTTTACATTTATTGTTCTAGTATCAGAATGTAGTTTAAGTTAATTTGTTTTGGTTTCAACAGATGTTTTTTTCATATTTTTGATTCTTGTTTTCTTTTTTTCACATCTTCACGCCCCCCCTAGGGGGGCCCGTCCCACAGATTAAGAACCACTGTTTACAGAAAATTCATCCATCCTTCTTCTAAACCCATTTATCCAGGCCAGGGTCATGGGGCATCTTGAGACTGTCTCTGTAAGCATAGGGCGTAATGCAGGAACAACACCAAGAGAGGTCACCAGCCCATCACAAAGCAAACACACACACACACACACACAGGCCAAATAAGTATCACCAATCAACTTAACATGCATGTGTTTGGACTGTAGAAGGAAACTGTAGCACCTGGCAGAAACCCTTTAATGAAAAATGCATATTTGTGAAGCTGAATTGTGCAATTTCAAATTTTAAATGTAATTTTAGAAAGAGTACTTTTCAGTACTTATTTTTTGTGATGCATGTACAACCATTATAAAATTGTGAAAAATACTAGTTTATAGCTTTGTGTTCTTAGTTATAATTATTGCATTACCTCACTAATGCATCGGCTCTGTTTTCCTGTAGGCACTTTACATATTGTAATTTATAAACAAGAAAGAAACTGATGGCAAAGCAATCTGTGTATAATTGGAAATAGTGTGATTTAAGATAGGTGGAGATGTTTGTGCTAAAAACTAACAGAATGAGTGGGGAAGCAGGTGGAGGCCTAGAAGTAATTAAAAGTTTCATAATTGCAGATAGAATCACACAGCCTGCACTGAAGTGGAGAATTTGTTCAGTTGTCCTTCATAGAGGTAATGTTCACCCCAGAGACTCCACACAAGAGAGGTAGAGTTTGGTGAGTCACAACTGGATACAAGAGAAAAATAAAAGTGTACACTGTTCAGGGGCATCAAGAGAGATGTCCAGCCGTTTTCTGGATCTTGACAGTGACTCTGAGGTGGCAGACAAAAATGCTGAGCCCCAATGGGTCACCTCTAAGCCTGCCCCTAAAATGATACTACAGGATTCTTCTATTAGAGGAGTCAACACATAGCTTAGCTTCTGTGACAGATTTTCTTACAATATGATACCTTTCTGGTATATATTAATGGGAAACCAACACACATTTAAGAGTTTAGATGCAAAGCTGAGGAACCAGACTGATAAGGATGTAGTCTCTGGAGTTCTACCTTTGCAATGTGCCAATCCAGGCAAGAGAGGGAGATTAGTTTTAATATGTGGTTTAAATGTTGTTGTAGGATAGAGTGGTAAAAGTTTATAGTGCATTGGGAAACCTGTTGGAACAGATGGACCTGTACTGTCAGGAGGTGTTGCACATTGACCAGAGAGAGTGAGAGTGACACTGGAAAACAGTGAATGTGAAATATAGTAGAGTCGCTTGTATATTAATTAGAAATTGATCTAAATAGTAATATTCTGTTATGAAACTACTATTTATATGGTACGGTAGTGTTTTTAACTTAATGCAACTATAGAATTTTGAGTTACACAGCACCTCAGTGTAGCACAATGCATTTCAAAACTGAAAAAAAAAAACTATATTTGGAATTACCTAAACAGTAAACTTCTGTTAGGAAACTACTATTTATGTGCTGCCACATACTTCACCTTGAAGTTCTACTTGAATATATCACAATGTGTTAGAACAGTAAAAAAACACTGAATGTGAAATGTAGTGGTACACCTTGTGTATTAGTTAGGAATTGATCTAAATAGGAAAGTTCTGTTAGGAAACTACTATATATATATATATATGTAGTAGCATTGATTTCACCTAAATGCAACTATAGAACTTTGAGTTATAAGGTACTTCAATGTAGGACAAAGTGTTTTAATGCTGAGAAAAGCTACACTTGAAATGAAGTGCTGTAGGTTGTGTATCACTCTGAAAGCTGTTTGTATGTTGCAACACTGAATGTGAAATATAGTGCTGCAGCTTGTTTATAATTCAGAAATTGATATAAGCCATCATGTTCTGTTTAGAAACTACTCTATATGTTTTAGCAGTGTTTTCATTTTAATATATATCAACAGGGCATTCAATTACACTTGAATGTATTTCAGTGCATTACAAGGTAAAAATACAAAATGTGAAATGTAGTGTGCAGCTTGTGTATCAGTTAAAATTTGATCTAAACAGTAAATTTATGTTTTGAAACTACTATTTATTGGTTGTACCAGTGTTTTCAGCATGATGTGTCAACAGTACATTCTGTTATACTTGAATGTATTAGAGTAGAAAATACTGAAGGTGTAGTGAAGCAACTTGTGTATCAGTTAGAAATTGATGTAAACAGTAAAGCTCTGTTAGGAAACTACAATTTTTGTGCTGCAGTAGTGTTTATACCTTGGGTTGTCAATGGACTACTCAGTTATATTGGAATGTGTCATAATCTTATATACAGTAGTAACAAATGTGGATGAAGGTTCAAACAAACAGGCAGACACCAATTCTAATAAGCAGAATCTTTTATTTCTGACTTCTTGGTGAGCAGAGCGGCTTTTCCTTACAGAGAGAAAATGCAAGGAAGGCCCCCAACAAGGGGGGTTCATCTGCATTTATAACAAAATCTTCAAAGAGAATGGTTAGAAAAAAATAAATCAGTTTGACTACAACGGAAAGCATAGATTCTAGTCTTATATTTGGAATGAAGCTTATCAGAAAACTTGTCATACACTGCTGAAGCAGCTGGGAATAGTCAAAAACTGCATTCCACAGCTAGAAGTACACGTCTGTTAATAATAATACCTAGCCACACAGAGAACATGCAGATTTTCATACAGAAGCTAGCAATAGATTTTAAATTCCATTCCACACAAACTTGCGGTCTTGTATGTACGTTATCATCCAGTTGACGCTTAGTAACCACAAGGGAGTGCCAGAGAGCCCCAGACACAGCAATACTCTCCACAATACAGTATAAGAATATAAATACAATAGTTTTTATTCCACAAAGCACCTTTCAATGAACACCTCTCCAACAATTAGCCACAATCTCATATATAAAGCAGACTGTAACAATCTTGCGGTCTTGTATGTATGTTATCATCCAGTTGATGTTCCGAACGTTTCTGGTGTGCTTCGTAAAAGCAACAGACAGTTTTATCATGAAAAATCCGTAGTATTATTTGTTTGTCGTTTAATATTTGCTTTTGTTAACTATGTTTTCATCTAGTATTATTCTTATTGTAACAATGTAGTAGTGGTAACAGAATTAAATCAACCTAATAATTAATTTAATTGACGCTTTTTTGTCGTCAAGAATTCTGCATGTAAAAACTTTTTTTACTACAATGAAAAATTAATCTGTGAAATGGTGTTTTTTTATTATATTTTTTCTCAAACAATTAAAAAAACCCTTTATTTTCCTCCTGGGCAGCACCAGGTATTTCAGTTAGTGTGTTATAAGGGTATACAACTGAATGTTAAGCGTAGTGCTGTGGGTTGATTAGCAATTAGAAATTAACCTAAACAGCTATTAGTAAACTAGTATTTATTTGTTGAGGCAATGTTTTGACTATAATATATCAACAAGGCTTTCTATATTTGAATATATCAAAGTGCGTTGCAAGGGTAAATGACACTGAATGTAAAATATAGGGCAGCAAGTTGTGTATCACTTTGGAAATTATAAAATAATGGTAAATTTCTAATAAGAGACTAGTATTTATATGTTGTAGCAGTGTTTTCACAATAATATTTAAGCAGGGCATTCAATAATACTTAAATGTTTCATAAAACATTATAGGGGTAAAAAGCACTGATTGTTAAATGCAGTGCTGCAGTTTGCTTACCAGTTTGAAATTGATATAAACAATAATGATCTGTAAGGAAACTATTATTTATGTGTTTCATCTTGTGTCAATGTTATACTCGAATCTATCACAATAGGCTATAACGGTAAAAAAACACTGAATGTGAAATGTGCTGTGGCTTGATTATCAATTAGATAATCAATAGTTAGATAGAAACTATTGATCTAAACAGTTAATTTATGTTAGGAAACAAATATTTACATGTTGCAGTAGTGTTTTGACTCTAATATAGTAACAGGGCATTCTTCTATACTTGAATGCATCACAATGCAAAAGAAGGGTTAAAAACATAGATTGTGAAATGTATTGCTGCAGCTTGTGCCTCACTCAGAAAATTATCTAAACAATAAAGTTCTCTTAGGAAACTAGTATTTAGGTGTTGTAGCTGTGTTTCCACTTTAATATATCAACAGAACATTTAGGTATGCTTGAATGTATCGCAATGAATTTCAAAGGTAAAAACAGTGAATATGAAATGTAGTGGGTAGCTTGTGAATCAATTACAATTTGATCGAAACAGTAACTTTGTCTTTAGAAACTACTATTTATTTATTGTAGCAGTGTTTTCACTATATCAACAGGGTATTCAGTTAAACATGAATGTATCATAATGCGTTAAAAATTAAACTAACACTGAATGTGAAATGTAACAACTATTCATGGTGGCTCTAAAATCGGTACTGACCCCTACTCTCTTTTCTGTTTCTTTTTCCGGTTTCTTTGTGGTGGTGGCCTGCGCCACCTCCACCTACTAAAAGCTTCATGATGCTCCAACAATGATGGACGGATTAAAAGGAAGAAGTCTACGTGACCATCATCATCATCAAGCCCTTCCGTGAGAACCCTAAATCCAAAGAGGACTGTTTCATTTATGTTAGGTAGAATGCCCAGAGGGGACTGGGCGGTATCATGGTCTGGAATCCCTACAGATTTTATTTTTTCTCCAGCCGTCTGGAGTTTTTGTTTTTCTGTCCCCTGGCCATTGAACCTTACTCTTATTCGATGTTAATGTTGATTTATTTTTTATAATTATGTCTTTCATTTTTCTATTCTTTAATATGTAAAGCACTTTGAGCTACTGTTTGTATAAAAATGTGCTATATAAATAAATGTTGTTGTTGTTGTTGTTGTTGTAGGCCTGCAGCTTGATTACAGTTAGAAATTTTCTGTTTAGAAAGTACTATTTATGTGTTATAGCTGTGCTTTTATAGTAATATTTTAATGGGGCATTCAGTTATACTTGAATGTATCACTATGTGTTACAAGGGTAAAATATGCTGAATGTTAAATGCAGGGCTGCGGCTTGATTATCACTTACAAAATGATGTAAACAGTAAAGTTCTATTAGGTTAGGAAACTACCATTAATATGTTATAAAATTACAATAAAACAAACATCATGAGTCTAATTGTACTTCCTTCCCCTGAATGCATAAAATTTACAGCAGATGGCTACTGTCTGTTTCGTTGTGGCATTATAGAATAAGCCTGTATTCCTGTTCATTTCCCAGAGTATAAAATTAGTATCTAATGAAAAAAAAAATTAGTATCTGCACATGAAAAAAAAGAAAATGATTACATCCAATTCCAGCAATTAAAACTATTCACTAAAACAATTCAAGTAACTGCAAGTGGTCTTCCTAAGGATATTATATTTTTAAACATCAAAATCTTCTACTGCCTTGCGGTAGCCTGGCACACTGCCCGGGGTTTGTTTTCTGCCTTGCGCCCTGTGTTGGCTGGGATTGGCTCCAGCAGACCCCCGTGACCATGTAGTTAGGATATAAAGGTTTGATAATGGATGGATGGAAAATCTTTGTTCGCTTAATATTGAAATGAAAACCTTAATAGTCTTTTGATGCAATTTTTCCTTATAAATTGTTTTGAGCCATTTAGATATTTACTTTAGATTTAGTAGTGCATTATATTTCTCTAGTGCTCATCTCATTCTCAAACACTTAACCAAAAATCTTAAATCTAATAATAGGAGAAAAAGCACATAAAAGTAAGAATTAAACCATAGACAGAAAAATAATGTCAATATTAAACACCTAATCAAAGAAAATATCTGAAATGCAAAGCCCCAAATTAAACCTGAATAAAAAATGCAAAATAGTACAAGAAAGTCACCAACAACATCAACCTGAGCATCTTGGCACAGAGAGTGAACTGAAAGTTTAGTCATTACGTATTGAGTCAGCTGATCTAATTAATTTATAGACACATTTTGACACAATAAAGCAGAGGGCTAAGGACAGTGCCTTGAGAATTGTAAAAAACTCTGATTTATTGAAAGAGAAGCCAATATCTATACAGTGTTACCAACAGATAAGCCCGATGTGCAGACCAGATCCACTATGTGACCATGATAGTGAGAAAGAAAACTGACATGCTGCACCAAGTCAAACTACTCCAACAGGGACTGGAGTTCATTTGTAAGCTTACATCAAAGTCCATGTGGATATTAAAGTCTTGATTCCATTTATTTTTGCAAAGCACTGTTCACTGAGAACTCTTAAAAACACCCATAGGATTTTTTTTTGGAAAAGATAGCTTAATTGAGTCTGTAGTTCAGTAAGATGAATAAATTGGAGAAAGATAAGTAATCCAGGACCTGAATTTTGTTATCAGTTTTCTTTTGATGTTCAGATCAGACCTAAAAATTCCAGCCAAACAGCCACTGTGCCCTCAGCTGGGAACTGCTATAAATGACATGCTCAGAGGAAGCTGTTTCATTCAGGGTTTTAAACTCTTCAGTTTTTGCCATCTTTCGATAAAACATATCATACTGAGACAGTAATGAATTCAGATAATACCAGTGGTTTAATACTTGTGTCAAGGATGGCAATATTAGTAGCTGAGAGTTCATTTGATGCAGAAGCATATTGGGAAATCTTTAACCAAGAAATAGTAAAGCTGAAGAAAGGCAGAGCAGCATGGTGCGGAAGTTAAAGTGGGGGAATACCGGGTTTGTGCTAACAGCAATGCATAGAGTCTCTGGAAGAAATACAAAGAAATGCTATTAGAAATTTGATCCATTAAATATATGTGAAAACAATATACAGATGTAGCCCTGAAAAATACGTTGTACAACCTGTGTTCACAGCATTTTATGTGAAAGCTACTGTGTTACGTGATTGGCTTGTAAAAATGACCTAAAGATGGTGTTTGTGTTTCCTCATTATTTGTGAACTATTTTTTTTTTTTATCAGTATATGACTTTACAAATGCTCTATTGGCCGAATGGGCACAAATTCCCATATACATACTCCAAAACCTTTTGGAAAGCATTCCTAAAATAATGTAGGCTGCTAACAAACTCATATAGGTGTGGTAGTCAAGTGTTCACAAACATTTGGTCATGTAGTGTGTTTTTCTCTGTTTTAATGTTAATACTGAGTGAACCTTGGGAATTGTTGCTTAAATACAAATATCAACTCTAAGTTCCACTTGCAACACTCCCAGAAAAAAAACAATGAAAAGTCAAGGAAATTTACAAAAAATCTAACCTGCTTACTTTGCAGTTGTTCTGACCATTCTGTTGTCATATCATTATTTTCACTATTACAGAAAACAATGTTTTACAGTGTTTCTAGTATTGTACTGTACATTTATCAGCTATATTTTATGCTTGTATTACATTTGCAGTAACTTACATGTCTAGCAAAAGGAGTAAAGGAAATTTGACATTGAGCCTGAAAATGCAGTCATGGCACATCCAATCAAAGGTAATTTAATAGAAATAATGAAATAATAATTAATGTAACATCATATTCATAAATGTGCCTTCATTAGTCTAGTATATACCATATCTGTAGTGAGTCAGTACCTAGTGAAATTAATTATCAAATTTTACTGCTTAAATACCCCAATTCAGAATGCTTTAAAATAGAAGGTGCTTACAACATTACTGATGTTTTTTTTTTTTTTTTTTTTTACCGTGTCCTGTTCGGCTGTGAAGCAATCAATGTCTGAATGCTGGCGACTAGCCTTACAGTTTTTCTCTCAGGTGGAGCGTTACAGCTTCTGCTGACGTCACGCCTGATACCAAAACTTTATTAGAAATATTTTCAGATGTTTTTAAGATTCGAACCGGACACGGAAACAAAAGTGAAAGAAAAAGAAGACAGAAAAGGAGGAGATGGAGGTAAAGGGGGAAGGGGGGGGTTTCATATAGAATAAACAATAAATGAACCAGTATCCGCTTCTAGACCTGCAGAAAGAGAGGGGGGAAAAAAAAAACACAAGACAAAAATATTGCTGCATTAGCTACATGAAGATATATAAAAGTAAAAATGTTTGGTGACAATCACACCTTAATTATTACTAAGGCATTTAGGGCCAACCACAGCCTTAGGTCATGTGCTGAAGACGTCCAAGTCATACTTATGAAAGCACCAAGTGAGCACCTGTGTGCGTACGCACGCTTGTATGTGTAAGGTTTCTCTATAGGAGCGTCCAATAGTGAGTGTGAAGGGCCACAGACCTGCCCCTAAAAACGTGTGGAAGATGGAGGGAGTTCCAAGCCCAGAGATCCAGAGGTCCCCCAAGCAGCCCGGGACCCAAGGGCGACCCTCCCCGCCGAGGACCCAACAGAGCCCAGGGACCCAGATCCCACCAGGCAGCCAGACAGATGCTTAAAAAAAAAATACGTGGCAGGAGGAGGGTAGGCAAAGATGTTCTAGCATTGCCAGATGTCCCAGGAGAGGGGAGGAGTCCACAACCCCACCTGACATATACAGTCACACACAAACACAGTCATACACTCCCTTCCTCATGCTCTCACATACACATACAACCCAAGACTTACAAGGATGTACGCCAGACACCCATTCACACTCCCCATATACACCCTACTAACTCTGGTCCCGGTGCTGCCGTACCGAAGGCCCAACCATTCCCGGACGCCAGAGTTAGCCCCGTTCCACTGGGGTAATAATGAGCAGGCACCCCGTCCAACGCAGAGCAAAGCCACCCCACCACTCCAGACCACAGGCAGACGGCCAGCTCCCACTCCTAGCCTCCAGCCCCGGGCAGCTAACTGAGAACAGAGGTGTGATAAGACCTCTAGTCTCCCTCCGCCGGCTCCAATGTAATATTGATGTGTGTTGATAAGGTGCATTTTGTGGTTGGGGGCGTGGGCAGTGCTGGCATCATGTGGCCTACACCAGCTGATGCCAACACACAGCCCCACTTCCCCCCCAAAACCCTCCGTGACTAGGTGCAGTTTAAAATTGGAAGTAGGCACCGGTACTCGGAGTGGGGCTGAAATTTCCCCCCACCGGATGCCGTTGAGTGTGCTCACTCCCAAGGCCCTAAGTGTGCATTTGTGTGGAATGTTGTTTGTGGAAGTGTTTAATGTGCAAATAAAATTGGGGGGTAGGCTGCAACAGGACTGTGGAAACGGGATCCATACCCGCACCCCCTGACTTACCCACATCCCAAGGCCCTATGTGCATGTTTGTGTGATGATGTGAAGGAGCAGGAGGAGGGAAATGTCTGAGGATGGGGAGGAACGGCTGAGGGGCCTGAGCCCTCCAGGGAGCCAGCTCCCCTACTGGCCCCAGTAGGCACCTCCGCTCCCAAAATCCACCCGGGGCATGGAGGCCCCAGCCCATCTAGCCACGGCCCAAATCAGCAGCAGCATCACAGAGCCCCACGGAGTCTGAGGCCACCAACCCACACCACCCCAGCAGAATATTTACTCCCATCCCCACATTTACACAACATTCAGACTAAGTAAGACATAAGACACCCAGGTGAAGTTGGATCCTCCTCCTCCCAGACATCCCGCTCCCCCATGGTGGAACAGAAGTGTTCTCATCCTGAGCTCCCAGAGCCAGGGCCCGGCACTGCCCCATGTTCCGGCCCTCTTCCCAGCAGTGTACATGCCAGGACCCAATCCCCAAGACCCCACCCAGATCCCCATCCGAGGACGGCCGCCCTCATACCCCAAGCCACCAGGCCGCCACCCAGACCCACCCAGGGGCGATGCAGCCACCAGGCAGTGACCCGCAGCCACCGTCAAGACCCCCCAAGGCCCCACACACAACTACCAGAAGTCCACCCCCCGAGGCAACCCAAGCACCACCAGAGTGGGGCAGCAGCCCCTGAGCCCAAGAACACCCTAGTGAACCCACCCCCAGGGATCCTCCAGATACTCTAAGCTCAGACTCATATTATTAAATATTATTAAACATGGGAACAAATTGGCACAGTGATTGTTCATGTCACACGCAAGATGCATGCTGTGCCATGTGCGAACTTCGATGAAATACTTTATTGTAGCAGTACTGTCTCTTTCAAACGTACTAACCTCCAATTCCTGTCCTTACTTTTCTTTCTCCAAATGCCCAATCGCCATACAATCAGCTCTGTAATAGACATTAAGACATCTGTAAGCTTAGAACGCCAATTCTTCAAAACTTTTAAGGAACATTGAAATATCTTCGTAGTATGTGTTTAATTACTTTATCCATCTATCCATCCAGTGTTGCGCCAAACCCAGCAAATATACAGCGCAAGGCGGGAACAACCCGTGAACGGAACGCCAGCGCCTTGCTAGCACTGCGGCAGCGTGTCCTCACATATTTAATGTTTAAAATTTTATCTGTATAATATAATAAACATATTTTGCTGCATTTCATCTTAAAAATGATATTGTCATCATATGTAAATACACGCTATATAAAGTGGCTCAGGTTGTGCAATATTATAACTGTATTGCAAGTTTACAGTGAGGTGATTGTACTTATAAGTACAAACAGTTCTACAAGGAGCACTTGATGGACAGATTGAGAGTGTTTATAGTTCTTGGGGTGAAACTGTTTCTGAACCGCGAGGAAAGGCTCTGAAGCGTTTGCCGTATGAGTGTAGTTCAATAGACAGCATGGCTGAGGCAGCGTGTGCTTGATGCTGTATGCCGATAATTCTCTTTCCAATCATCTGCTGTAGAGCTGTGATTCACACTCAGATACAGTGATATAAATACTCAGTGGTGCAGTGAGATTAATATGGAAAAAGATGATCCGCTGTGGCAACCCCTAACAGGAGCAGCTGAAAGAAGAAGAAGGTGCAGTGAAAGTAACAACGCTAAAACAGCTTTTGTATTTAGAATAGTTTGACCATTCTGTGGACCATTATATTGTTACAGGTCAATTACAATCAGATGCATTAAACTAATAAACAATATGCAATTAATTTCAATGTATTTATAAAGCCGCGTCAGGGATGTGGATCTAAAAATGAAAATGAAAGGGTAACCACACAGGAACAGTAGCACTGCTTTGACGCTGGGTGCCGCCAGTCTGCAAAACAAAGTGCAGAACTTGCATACGACAGGATATGAGATACCGTGGAAATGTGCGTGGATTTACGCCAAGTTTAGGTTTTATACATCACGATTTGAATGTGCAATCATTCTTATGCAACATTTTTGTGCATACGCACCATTTATACATGAGGCCCCTGGTCTTTTGAGTGGAAACCACCCCTCTGGTTGTTGTTGCACAGGGAGACTAAGTGCTGAGCTTTTTCCTCCATGCCATGCAGACTGTAATGTAAAGTGTTATTGCAGGCAAGATATTTTTTTAATTTATAGAAAGTGAGTTTCTTTAGAACACAATTGTGGGTGGCAAATGCATGTATAAGAAAGTTTGTGAAGAAATGACTTTGATTCAAAGCAATTTATGTAGAAGAGAAACTGTAATGTTTGCAATATTTTCTGAAATCTGGCAATTAAGTTTTCAAGAATTTATTTTAAAGTAACAGCTGTGATCCACTGTACTAGCGCCATTAACAATTTTATACACTTTAATCATGTCACTTTTAATTAACTATTTGACTAACCTGTCAACTGGCGGTCCGCAGGCTGCTTCTGTGCCGCCAAACCCTCCCATCCAGCCCACAAAAAATTAATTAAATAATTAATTAATGAACAAAGAAAATGTACTATTTTATTTAGAATATTGAAGCCATTCCAAAACAACTGATATATAGCCTATAAATATAATTTCAGTAGACTGTTTCACACCAGGTTCTAAACTTGCTAAAAAATTATAAATCTGTCTGCATTTTACGAATTCCTTCTTTCTTGAATGGAATGCGGCTTATGCCATGTTTTCATTCAAGATCGGGGACAAACTCATTTAAGTCTCATTTAACATTTTGTTTTATTTAACATTCTCTTTTATAACAATTCATTTTTTTCCACAGACACAATAACAAACAAAACAACAGTCAAAGGAGAAAAGAAATTTGGTTTAATTAATATCATATAAAAAACAAATCAGCATGGTAAATTTCCATTTTGCATGAAAACAGAAAATAGATATGAATTAATTACATATAAATTAATGAAACAAACATTTCTTAGCTACAGAAATGTTGCTTTCAAGAGAGTGAACAGAATGTTTGATGCTTCTTCCTGCACATAATAAATAACCGTTTGATATTCCAGCACAAATTTGCAGAGCAGGCAATGCTGTGTACTTAAATTCCCTCTGTAGAAGTTAATTATTTTCATTGTCTCGTCCATAACATCTTTCAGTTCACCACATAGTTTGGCGCACAGCACACTTTGGTGAATAAGACAGCGAAGACAGTGAAGTGCATTAATTTTGGGAGACACATTCTTATAAGATTCTGCTCACCAGATCCTGTTGTTTGCCGACTACAGCAGGAGCATCATCAGTATTGATTGGGTTTATTTTTTCTAATAACAAGTCATGCTTTTTAAAAAGCTCCTCCAGTTTCCAAAGTTAATGTCACCAGTGGTATCGCCTTCCAGCAGAATCAAAGCCAATCAAAGTATCTTGATTGCCAGGCTGCAGTTACCACACGGATCTAAGCTAGTAGAAATAACATTTATGTGATAGACCCCCACGGTGTCACAGTGCCAAAATTCTGGCCCTGGAATATAGGGTTTTGTCAAATGCAGCTTGTTATATAAAAAACATAACTAAAAACAAGAAAGTATTACAAGTGGAAACAAACAAAAAACAAAGTGGCACTAGCCTTTAAACGGTCTAAATTTTTCCCTAGAAAGTCATATTCCTCCTGAAGTTTGGCTACTTTCTTTTCCAATCGGAGCTCCATACTGTAATTATATTTATTCATGAAAAGACATCAAAGGTGATAAAAGGCCATAAAGAAAATTGCCAATAGTTAAATTTTAATACCAGACATGATGATCTGCATTAAGACTAATATATTGCTCCAGGTTTGCCTGAAATTCACTTTAAAATTTCTAATTCTAAACCACCTGAACATGACGTATCTGAATCAATAGCAAAAACTGACATTAGCTTTGTCACTTAATCACCAAGCACTCCTTTTCAATAGTTGAATAATTATCCTCCCTGGGCAGCAGCTGTCCCCCAGGAAATGATAACCCCACTACTGTAATGATACATCGTAACTGGGATATTCAAGAGCTGAAAGACGTAGTGTCAGAATTGCCTGATCCTAAAGTAATCGGTGGGTTGAAGTTTGTGGAACAGGTGCAGCAACTAGACAACATGTACAAACCCAGTGCGGCCAAGTGGACCCAGGTACTACGCAGAAAGTTGGGCACCACTTAGGCTACTGTCAACCATGGGCAGCATAATGGAGTACAGTGGCAGTGGAATGAGGCATTGCCTCGTGGACAAAATAATGAGGGTCCTTTCCTTGCCCAATGGGAACCCGTGAAAACTGCAATAGCTGCAAAATATAAAAAGGGCACCGACTGGTCCCTTATTTCAGCTGCCAAACAAAAGTAAGATGAGACGGTAGATGAATGGGCACACCGAATTCAGGACTTGATGACAAACCATTCTGGCTTAGACAGCCCAGACGACTGTGCCAAGGCAGCAGTTCCTCCTTTTGTGTCAGGACTCAGAAGTGATATCCAAAATAAGGTACGCACATCCTGTATTGGATGGGAAAGTGCCACTTTTGATGAAGTTAAAAGACATGCGGAGCATGCTGAACGACAGACTAAGCAAAAAGAGTCAGATACTCAGACCAAGTTAATCGCAGCACAAATGAATTATTATGCAGGTGGAGCAGCCTCAGGCAGGGGCCGAGGACGTGGAGGACGTGGATGTTTCCGAGGACAGGGGCGAGGCCGGGGGAGAGGTCGTGGATTTTTGCTTCTTAATCTGAATTCTTCATTCTGCTCAGCCGCCTCTCCCCTCAGATCAAGCACCTACATCTTATGCCTGTTACGGGTGCGGTGAGACGGGACACTTCTGCCGCAATTGCCCACATAAGTTTCCTCCCCCGCCTCCCTTGCCTGAACCTGAGGATATTTCTTGGTCCTAGGAATTCGCAGGGACCCCCAGCCACTCTCTTCAGTTGCCTTTGCTCACTCGCCATGTGGACACAGATCCTTTATTGACTTTGCTGGTGAATGGCACTGAAACTGCTTTTCTAGTTGACACTGGAGCTACTCGTTCCATTTTTTCACTGAAGGGAGGGATCTGATGATTAAGCTCTCCCTCTCTATTTCTCTAACCGAACAAGGGTTTTACTGTTCCATTCCTAAACTCCTGTGCCAAACCTCCCCCGACACTAAGCCCTCTTTTGCATCCTGGACCCTGAACATCTACTCACACACCATTCTCCTTAAAGCCCTACACTCTTTTCCTTCATGTCTTTTTCCCCACTTGCAAGTCCCCAACACCTTCCAATGTACTGCCCAGTACTTTCCCTGCCGAAGTGGACACACCTTGGTTAGAATCTTTTCTCTCTTCAGGTACTAGCCCAGAGACCCTCCATATCCCTTGCATTTTTTTTCTCATGCACCAAAGTTGCTGCATCAGTTCACCTCACATATTCACAAAGCGTTTTCTATTTAGGAGGTTCAGTTCCCCATGTTTCTTAGCCAAATCTAGCACCGTTCGCTGAGTCGAAATTGAGGAATAGGTGGAACAATGTCTCAATAGGACGGACTGGCTGCACATTGCTCCTGGTATCTTTGATACCTCAGATCATTTGATAACTAAAGTTGTGCTTCAAAATGATTTTTTAGTACATCGTGCATTGTGCCGTCCTTCCCTTTCTGCTTTTTCATTGCAACCCATCTCTCCTTCTTGGCTTTCCTCACTTCCCGATGCACTTTGGTCCCAGGGGAAAAATGATTATGGAAGGATAGCGCACTGTGAGCCACTGGTGATTTACCCAAAATCGTCCTTCCGCCTGCATCACGCCCAGTATCCTCTGTCTCCAGAGCAGAGGCTGGCATCTCCGCGTGCATTCCGATCTCGTGAAACGTGGAGCGATCATTCAAATTAAATACTCTCCAGTCAACTCCTCCATTTTACCTGTTTAAAAGGCTGACGGTTCATGGCGTTTTGTTCAAGATCTTCGACAAGTTAATTCTGCAGTTTTTCCTAGGGCACCTATTGTTCCTAATCCTTCCACTATTCTTTCTACGATACCCCCATTATTTCTCTGTTATTGACCTTGCTAACGCTTACTTTTCTATTCCTGTGCACCCCGACTCTCAATTCTGGTTTGCCTTTACTTTCCAAAACCGCCGTTGGACATGGACCGTTATGCCTCAGGGATATACTGAAGCCCTTGTGTATTTGGACAAGCTCTTGCTCAAAATTTAGAAGGCTTTTGGCCAGATAAAGACAGTGTATTGATACAGTATGTAGATGATATAATGTTGTGTAGTACTACGGAAGCAGATTGTGCACATGATACTCAGAAATTGTTATTATTTTAGCAGAAAATGGCCATAAAGTTTCTAAAACAAAACTGCAGTTAGTTCAAACAACTGTGAAATATTTAGGTCATGACATTTCTTGAGAAACAAGAGCTCTCTCTAGCTACCGTATAAACACCATTCAAAATCTTCCTAGACCTGTTACAAAACCACAGGTTATGTCTGTATTGGGCATTTTAGGTTACTGCCGGCAATGGATTTTAAACTTCACTGAAAGAGCACAGCTTTTGCAAAATTTGCGATACCCCTGATCTCCCCCTTTCTGGTCAGGTGGCATGGAATGATCAAGCTGAGAAGGCTCTATGTGACTTAAAAAAAAGTGCCCTACTGTTTGCGCATGCGTTGGGACTGTTGACTATTTCTGTCCATTCACTCTGTTTGTGGACGAAAAGGGGGGATATATGAATGCAGTTCTTACACAACTCCATGGAGAAAAACAAAGGCCAATAGTTTTTTGAAAAAATTGGATCCAGTGGCTGTGGGACTTCCAACCTGTCTCAGAGCTGTAGCAGCCACAACAGAGGCCGTGCTAGCCAGTACAGATATAGTGCTCATGAGCCCCCTAGTGGTAAAAGTGCCTCACGCCGTACACTCCATTTTAGTACAGGCTAAAACCTCACATCTCACTACTGCTAGGGCAATACACTATCAAAATGTACTCTGTACGTTGTCAAACGTTACCATAGAAAGGTGCTCCACCTTAAATCCAGCTACATTGCTTCCAACTGAAAATCAAGGGAGACCCACAACTGTCATGATAAAATAACTAAGGTTATAAAACCTAGACCAGACCTACAGGAAACACCCTTAGGAACAGGAGAGATAATTTTTGTGGATGGATGTTCTTTATGATTGGAAAATGGAACACCTTCAACCAGCTATGCAGTGGTCAAAGGTGACCACCTGCTGGAAGCAAACCGAATTTCTTCAAGTTTAAGCGCAGGCAGCTGAGTTGATAGCTCTCACCGAGCTTGTCAGTTGTCAGAGGGAAAAATTGTAACTATCTATACTGATTCTAGATATGCTTTTGGAGTCTGCCATGATCATGGGGCATTATGGAAACTCAGGGGATTCAAGACCAGTACTGGCAAGCCCATTCAGCATCAAAACTAAAGAATCCCTCTTAGAGGCCATAACTAAACCATCAAAGCTAGCGATGTTAAATGTCAAGCTCACACAGGAAAACAGGATCCTGTCAGCAAAGGAAACAAATTAGCTGATCATTTTGCTAAATGGGCTGCGTATAATAACACACCAATCTTTTATTCCAACAGAGAAATGACCAGGACACTGATAATCAAATTATTTCTTTACAGAATGCAGCCACGGACACAGAGAAGAGAAAATGGTCCAAAGAAGGGTCCTCTCTGATGGAGTCTGGACCCATAAGCAAACTAACAAACCTTTCCTCCCAAAGGCTTCTTTCCCAGGTATGGCAAAAATCGCCCATGGCCTAGACCATGCTGGAAAAGATGCCATGGTTCAAGATGTTGAAAAACATTGGGAAGCTGTAGGTTTCTCTACATATGCAGAGCAGTTCTGCAGGTGCTGTGCATTATGTCAAAAGTTTAATGTAGGAAAGGGCACCCAGGTAAGTCCCTCTGTTACACCTAACCCAATGGGTCCATTCAAACACCTTCAAAGGTTCTTCATTGAATTAATACCATCAAAGGGGTACCGATACTGTTTAGTAATTGTTGATGTGTTCTTCCGATGGGTGGGAGCTTTCCTTCCAAACATGCAGATGCCAAAACTGTGGCAAAAGATTTGATAAAGGAAATCATTCCTAGATGGGGCATACCACAGAAATTACAAACTGATAATGGCACACACTTTGTAAATTCCGTTATAAATGAATTAACCCCCTGGCTCTAGAGAAATGTGCATCATTATTTCAAATACCACCCCCAGAGTGGAGGTATTGTGGAGTGATGCAATGGTACCTTGCAATCTAAATTGGCTAAAATCTGTGAGCAAACAAATTTAACTTGGCCTGATGCTCTGCCTCTGGCCTTGATGGGATTAAGGGGAAGAACACATTGGCAGTTAGGGCTGTCGCCATTCAAAATTCTGACCGGATGGCCCATGCCAGTCGGCATGGTCATAGGTAATGTTACACTGCATACTGTGGACAATGATCTTCTTTCCAGTCTTACAGGTCTCCGAGCTTCTCTGAAGGAAGTCCACGAGCAGGTGAATCAGGCCTGAAGAACTAGTCCTCCATCAAAGGACTCCCCGATTCCATTAGGAACCTGGATTCTGGTTAGAGATACTCGAAGGAAACATTGGCATCACCCTCGGTGGAGAGGAGCATTGAAGGGGCTCAAAGATTGTGTATAATAAACGTGTTGACTGTTGCATTTCGTAATGATATTAAATCACGCATTCTAGGGGTATAAAAACTTGCCCCACCCAACAGACGAGATTCAGAAGAGCCCTGACACTGTCATATATTATTGTCTGCTTTTCTGAAACTCTTCTCACTGTGACTCTGCAAAATAAAGCTGCTTTATAACCACACCTGCTGTCTTGTCTGAAGTCTTCGTCCACAATAGGCACTCACATAAGTGGAATGGGGATGCAGGATTTGGCCCATTATTTGCTGAAAGGTCAGCAGTGCACCATGGAGACCAAAAGGGAGTGCGGTAAATTCAAACAACCCGTCCAGAGTTGCGAACACGGTCTTCTCACAACTAGACTCCTCCAAGGGGACCTGCAAATAACCTTTTGTGAAGTCAAGGACGAAGATATATGAACCCTGCCCAAGCTTTTCCAATAGCTCATCCACATATGGCATCGGGTATGCATTAAACTTGGAAATCTTATTCAAATGTCTAAAATCAATACAGAACCAAACCGAACCGTTGGACTTTTAGACGAATACAATTGGACTTTGCCATTTGCTTTTGTTTGGCTGAATAACACCTAATTGGAGTGTCTGTTGTACTACCTCGTGTATCACTTTCCTTGTTGCCTCTAGTAGGTGATATAGGGACACTTGTATAGTAACACTTGGTGGAGTGACATTCTTCTGTTCTGCGATTGTCGTCTGGCCATGCATTGCCAAAAAGATGTCCAAGTTCCCTACAATCAACGATAGCAATTCCGTTTTCTGGGTGTCAGTTAAATCGTCCCCAATAGCGACCTCAGTCTGGGGGACTGCTGAGGCCGTGACCAGGACTTCATGACAGTTCTGCCACTCCTTTAAAAGATTAATATGCAAAATTTGTATGGGTTTCTGCTGTCTGACTTTATAATTCACTGGGGACATACGCTCTTCTATCACTGCTGTACCTTGCCATTTGGCCCGAAATTTATGTCGATCGGACGGGATCAACACCAGCACACGATGCCCCTTATTAATCTCGCAGAGTTTACTCGTCTTGTCATAATTAAGTTTTTGTGCCTGCTGCTCACGCTGCTGATGTTCCACCACAATAGAGGACAATCTGCACTTGCAGTGAAACGACTCGGTCAACAATCCTCCCCCCAGGGGTTGTCTTGTGAGTCCCACCCATTCTTCCTGAAAAATGTCCAACACCCCACGTGGTTGCTGGCCAAATAATAGTTTGAAAGGGTTCATCCCAAAGGACGCTTGCAGGGCTTCCGGGACAGCAATGATACAACTGTATCCCAGGAAGTTGGACCGTTATGGGCTACCCGCCGAATCATCTGCTTTATGGTTTTATTAAATCGTTCAGTCAGGCCATTGGTCTGTGGCTGATACACCGTGATTGTAAGTGTGTAAATCTGAAACTTTCACATAGCTGCTTCATGATGCATGACAAAGAGAGTGTACCCTGATCAGTGATAATCTTGAGAGGAATACCAATATGTGTGAACATATCTGAGAGTGCTTTGGTAATAGTTCAGGATGTCAGAGGGGGGACATTTTTGTACACTGTGTCATTCCATTTCTCTCTTAGGAAAAGAAACATGCAAATATTACATTTAAAGCCAGCAGATGAACAGGCAATAGGCACCCATTGTTGGCAGTGGGGGTGAGAAGTTAAAAGGCGGTCTGCAGATTGTAGGTATTTGCTGGATTGCATAGGAGTCACCATTTTGAAGTTTATGGCTGGTTGAAATTTACAAACAATACCATGTGTGATAACAGAACTGCTGCTTCCTTGGAGGATCCTGGATAATCCAGTTACTGATTGTGTCAGGATTGTTTGTGTAAGTATTTGCTGTCTTGCAAAGGAGTCGCCGCTTTGAAGTCTTGCCTTGGAGAATTTCTGGATTTACCTGACTTGGAAATTAACATTTTTGACAATATTGATTTCTAAACAGCAGATCTGTACTCATTCATGGTTGGTACCAATACATTTTGTTAACTCGTGTTTTCATTATTTGTTAAACCCAGGAAATTTAGCTGTGCCACTTGTTTAATCTGGCTGTCCAGGACTGATAATTGCAGGGACTGAGGGAGATTTAAGCCCTGGCCAGGAGAAGGCAAAAGAGGAGGGGAACAGTCCACAGAAAACGTTGCCAAGGCACTCGGACAGAGCACAGAGGCTCGCAGGCTGACAAGGGTAAATGGCTGGCACGACGTGAGGCACAAGGACGGCAATACTTCCAGGGAGGAAGAGACATCTCTACAAGGAGACGCCGGTTGTGGGTCCAGCAAGAGAGGGAAGCCGCATGAAAGGACAGAGCAAAGCTGGCAGACAAGAAATAAGGCGTGCCTAATTCACAGCAATGCAAGGAGCCCAGGGTGGGAAAAAAAGGAACAACGAAGAGACCCCGACAGGGATTCCACGATTTTGACAAAACTTCTCTTGGGAAATGAGTGCCCGGTGAACAGAGTGCATCCGTGGACAGTTGAACAATTAAGTGTTGGGGTAACACTGAGAACAAACTGGACTTTGCACCACTACAGGTTGTATCATCCAATTCTGTTTTTAATGGAGTTTTAGAGTGTTCTTTTCTAAAAAAGAAATTTTCTTCATGATACTGTTAGATTTGGTTTATGTTCATTTATCTTTTTAATGTACTTATTATTGTCTGGTGTAATAGAAGTTACTGTTGCTTTTCCTGAAATTACTGTTGTGACTTTCATTGTGTGTTTACTCACTGCCCAATTTAAAGAAACCTGTGTGCTATTATTGGTAAATTTCAGGAGTTCCCAGTCTCTTGATAAAACTGGGTGGCGTAGTCGGATATTTAAATGGTGTCTAAGTTAGATTACCTGTAAGTGTGACCAGACACCTGTTACACAGGCATCTGTCCGTTGCAGCACTACTACGTCTGGGTATCTTGCAGCGTAATCAATTAACACGAGGCATCAGTACAATGGGTGCTCTGGTCTGTGATCGGAAACTATTTGACAGTAGGGATAGGCCTTACAAAATTGCTCCACATCCTGGTTCATATTTACCCAATAAAAGTTTTGAAATGCGTTCCATCGTCTTTTCTGTGCTGAGGTTACCCCCAGAATAATGACTATGAACAATTGTTAAAACCTTCTTCCTGTGCTCACTGTTCAATATGTCCATCACCCATGCAATCAGAAATCACCTGATACAGAAAACCATCCTGAAGATGGCAGTCTCTGCTTCCTCCGTGTCTGATGCAGCATCACACTCACCTGCCACTGCTATTTTGTTTTCATCCGGGTCTATATTGTCCCCAAGGACACAGCGGGTGTTTACTTTGTCCTTGGATTTTAATGGGTCTGCCTCAGCTAGTCACAGCAGACTACACAGACGTCACTACCAGAGACCAACAGTGCAAAGAATTCCCGTCTGGCCAATGTAATAGAGACCTTCAAATTGCCCTCTTTTAACATCTTGAGGGAACCTTGCGAGCCATATACCTGGGCCAGACCAATAGCCATTGCTTGTGCAGGTGGGAGGTGACACTCCCAAGCCAGATGTCTCATTTGATCACAGTGAAAGCAGCTGTGCTTACTGCACACTATGGTGTTCATACTCGGCTGTTTTCTACCTGTGGTGCTGGTGATCCTGAAGGTCTGTGCTGGCTTAACTGAAATCTAGGTCAAATCTGGGTAGCCCCGTTGTTTCCAGGTGGCTTGTGCACCCTCTAGTCTGCAGGACATTGTTTCGCATTTCATCACAAAGTCTTCTGTCTATCTCTGACAGGACTGGATCAATACTGAGCTTCTCCCCAATGCTCTCAAAGGGATCTCTACAGATGCAGCTTTGAATCAGGTCCACTAAGCCCTGGATCTGTCCTCGTACAGGGCGATCCAAATGAATATGCCACAGCTGCAATTGGCGCCCCTTGTGCGGAGGAGGATCTGTTGCTCCACATGGTAATAATCATCAAGCCTTTTGGGATGGAGATTCCGTATGACTTGGAGGGCTTCTCTGGTTAAAAATGGGGCCAAAATAGCTGCCCAAGCTCCCCTGTCCCAGTGCATACATTCAAAGCAGAATAGGAAACACTCAGGGTTGTCTGAAGGAGCCATCTTCGGCAGCACATCACGTGGCTGTGCCAAAGCAGGGGTGGCCACCGGAGCTTCATATTGCTCTGGGGGTTGCTGTACTTCTTGGGGCTCCATCAGTGTAAGGACCCCACTCCTGATACCATATGACATGTGAGTCCCTGTCTTGCACCCCAAAACATGAGGCTGAGTCTCAGTACTTTAGCAAAACCAGCTTTATTCAGCTTGAAACAGGAACAGCACGTTATTTATTGTAGTGGGATCTCCCACCTGGACAGAGGCAGTGGTGCTGTAAGAATTATGTTTTTGGACTTCTCTAGCGCCTTCAGCACCATCCAACCTCTGCTCCTTAGAGACAAGCTGACTGAGATGGGAGTAGACTCACACCTGGTGGCATGGATTGTGGACTATCTTACAGACAGACCTCAATGTGTGCGTCTTGGGAACTGCAGGTCTGACATTGTGTTCAGCAATACAGGGGCGCCGCAGGGGACTGTACTTTCTCCGGTCCTGTTCAATCTATATACATTAGACTTCCAATATGACTCGGAGTCCTGCCACGTGCAAAAGTTCGCTGATGACACTGCTATTGTTGGCTGCATCAGGAGTGGACAGGAGGAGGATTACAGAAAGTTAATCAAAGACTTTGTTAAATGGTGCGACTCAAACCACTTACACCTTAACACCAGCAAGACCAAGGAGCTGGTGGTGGATTTTAGGAGGCCCAGGCCCCTCATGGACCCTGTGATCATCAGAGGTGACTGTGTGCAGAGGGTGCAGACCTTTAAATATCTGGGAGTGCAGCTGGATGACAAATTGGACTGGACTGCCAATACTGATGCTCTATGTAAGAAAGGTCAGAGCAGACTATACTTTCTGAGAAGGTTGGCATCCTTCAACATCTGAAGTAAGATGCTGCAGATGTTCTACCAGACAGTTGTGGCGAGTGCCCTCTTCTACGCGGTGGTGTGCTGGGGTGGCAGCATAAAGATGAAAGACGCCTCACGCCTGGACAAATTTGTTAAGAAGGCAGGCTCTATTGTAGGATTAAAGTTGGACAGTTTAACATCTGTGGCAGAGCGACGGGCATTAAGCAAATTCCTGTCAATCATGAATAATCCACTGCATCCACTGAACAGTGTCATCTCCAGGCAGAGGAGTAGCTTCAGTGACAGACTTTTGTCACTGTCCTGCTCCACTGACAGACTGAGAGATCGTTCCTCCCCCACACTATGCGACTCTTCAATTCCACCCGGGGGAGTAAATGCTAACATTAATTTTATTTTAATTTTTTTCATTTTTATTACTATTTAATTTAATATTGTTTCTTTGTATCAGTATACTGCTGCTAGATTATGTGAATTTCCCCTTGGGATTAATAAAGTATCTATCTATCTATCTATCTATCTATCTATCTATCTATCTATCTATCTATCTATCTATCTATCTATCTATCTATCTATCTATCACTCTCCTATACACAGACACAGCAATCAGGAAGGGTCATGGCCAAGTATTACTGTTCCCTGCATTTATAATGTTCTTTGCATAACCCATCGATGACAGGCGCTTATAATGGAACTGCGGTCGGTTCAGATTTGCTTTCGCAGCAAGCCACTACAGTGCTGGGAGCCTGTGGTTGCCCCGCCAATGGAAAAGCTGCCTTCCACACATGCAACGATTACGCTTTGGGATGGACTTTGGCGTCTTGTCCCATTGGTTGGAGTTCCAAAAGAGTTTAGAAACCTTACAATATATATAGAATGCGATAAGCAAGATTTTACTAAAACAAAATAAAACACCTCATTCATGGAGCTCTTTTAATAAATATAATCCCTTTTGCATTGTATCATTAGTATTCTTTTATTAGTATTAATATTTAGCCCTCATCTTTACTTGAGATCACATTTAATTGTCCATCATTTGGGGTTCCACGGCTCTAATGTTGTAGTTTAAATAAATAAATAAATAGAAAACAAGCCTTCTCTTTTGTCCTCAAATGCTTTCTTTGTTCTGACTATAATTTAAAACCAAATAGGAAAACACTGCGGTGTGCTAGCGCCCTGCCCGGGGCTATTTCCTGCCTTGTACCCAGTGTTGGCTGGGATTGGCTCCAGCAGACCCCCATGACCCTGTAGTTTGGATATAGCGGGTTGGATAATGGATGGATGGATAGATGGAATATAAAGGTTTAATCCTCTACTTTACCATAATATAGGTGAGCACATCTGAGAAAGAAGATCCTTAAATCGACAGATGTCATTCGATCAATTAATGAGATATTTCACTTATTACTATTTTACAATATTTTGCGGAGCACAAAATTGATGAGTTTGCTATGAAGAAAAGACAATGTCACAGTCAAATCCATCACAAGCAGTGATTGTGCTGACTTGATTGACTAAGACAGTTGTTTTTTGTATTCTGTGCATAGTGCAAACCCAAGTTCAAGCCTGATAAAAAAGACATCTAAATTTAAAAAAGGTAAGGAATGATGTACTTATGACCTAATTCAACAAAATAATCTTGAGACATACTGTAGAAGAATCACACAAGAGATCTGTTCTGGAATTACCCCCACTTGGAATCGCCATCAAAATTCGATGACTAATTTGTGGAAGGCAACAATCCATCATCTATTCATTACCATTTGATGTCTATGAATCCCAACATAGAATAGGGTGATAACAAACCCATTGTGGAAGGTGAGGTTGAATTCACTTTGCTGCACTCAAAATTCAAATGTGTTTATCCAAAGCACTGCAGATAGGCTGAGAGACACGGTGCAGATCAGTCACCAGCATACTGTCTCACAAACAAACAAGGGACACTCCAAGGTGAGCATTTTAAGTATTAAGAGATCCACACTCTGTAGTTTAAGTCTACTATACTGTATATGTAAAGTATAATGTGAAAAAATCTATGTGCTGCACAACTAATTACAACTGTCATTCAAACAGAAACAGCAGTAACTGTAGACACCTTTGTGGTGAAAAGAGAACCCAACAACTGCTGCAGCAGTTGGGATAAGCAAATCTGGACCTGCTGTTAAAAATGTATCTGACTTTACCAGCAGCATCCCTCCCTCATAAACACATTTTTAAGGTCTGGACAGACGATCAGTAAGTTGTCTTAGTCACAGCACAGCATAATAATAAAACATGTCCTTAAATAAAAATGATAGTTCTCCTGTCTGTATCATTCCTAACCAATCCAAGTCACTAACACATTTTCTTTGTAGCACTCCCATTAACAATCAAAGTAAGAACACATTCCACCTGATTAATTTAATATTTAATCATTTAAACCCCCAAAATCGAAATCATCACGCATAACAACAATTTAAATCATCAATCAAATGATCTGTTTTTTTAAAGACATGAAACAAGGAAACACATTTATGTTTGACTAGCAAAATACCCGCGCTTCGCAGCGGAGAAGTAGTGTGTTAAAGAAGCAATGAAAAAGAAAAGGAAACATTTTTAAAATAACGTAACATGATTGTCAATGTTATTGTTTTGTCACTGCTGTGAGTGATGAGTGTTGTTGTCATATATATATATATATATATATATATATATATATATATATATAAATATATATATATATATATACACACACATAAATACATACACACATACATACATACATACACACACATATATACACACAAATACATATATATATACATACACACACACACATATATAAACATATATATACATATACATACATATCTACATATATACACACACAGCTATTTTGTATCAGTGCAATACGCTGTTTGTTAAAACGGATGACACCCGCTCTTACGTGCAAGTCTGCGTGGATATTATGAACTATCGTATTTGTTCAAGTTCTATTTAAATTTTAAATAGAAGGAATTTTTATTTAGTCGACAGAAATATCTTTGGTAGGAATGGTAAAACAGACAGGAATATTATTCCTGAATAAATCAACTCAAACCTTAAACAACTTATAATATTTTGCTCTCCATAAAAATATATCCTGTCTAAATTATACAAGTTAGAAATAAAGTAAACATTAAAAGAACAAACATTCAAATTTCTTTACTCTTATGTAATTTTATATTTTATAAAAAATAAACTTAGATTTTAAATATCCCAAAAGATTTTGCTCTCCATAAAAATATATCCTGTCAAAATTATACAAATTCAAATATGAACATGCTGCATAACAAAACCTGGAAATATAAATAAAATGTGTTCCTTTCAGCAATAACAAATCAAATCATTCAGTTGTCTTTGCTCATATGTCATTTTAGAGCTGGACGCCTGGCATCTTTTTGGCAACAGGTTCGTTTCTGTTTGGTGTGAGGTTCTGTGTTGTGGAGATTCTCAGGATGGATTGCAGGTGCTCATCAGTGAGGCGACTCCTGTGTGCTGTTTTGTTAGTCTTTATCACTGAGAAGAGCTTCTCACACAGATATGTGCTACCAAACATGCACAAGGTTCGAGCCGCATGTAGACGGACTTTTTGTTCTTCAAAGTCACCAAAGCGCCGTGCAAACTCAGTGCGCTCAGTTTATCAGCAAAGTGCGTATTTGGGAACACCGTAGTGACGACTTGGTTTAACATTACTTGGTAATAGGGAAAGTGGGGCAAGTGGTTGTGTCTCCCATAAAAGCAGCTCAATTGAAATCACTTTGTGATTGTGCACGGGTAAAACGTCCGCTGAAGTGTCAGATTCTTATTTAATTCTTCTGCTTTCTGTATCTTCTGCATTGCATTCAGGTCTTTCAGGTTACCCTGATGTTTTGTTTTATAGTGCCGTCTTAGATTAAATTCTGTAATTACAGCCACATTAGCTCCACAAATGAGACACACGGGTTCAGTAAACATATACTCAGCCTCCCATCGGTTTTTAAAGGCTCTATTTTCAGAATCAACTTTTCTCTTCAGCATCGTGTGAGCTAGCTTCGCAATAACTTGCAGCATCTTAAGGTAGACTTGATTAACGCGGTAACTGTTCGGCAAGGCAGCTGAAGCGCTGCATTATGGGATCTGTAGTTTATTGTGTTACCAGCGCTTCATATACCGGGCTTTAATAACAATAATACAGTATATAAAATGATCTCGGGCGGATATAATTACACGCCGGGCGGATGTGGCCCCGCCCTTGAGTTTGACACATATGGACTAAATAGAACTTGAAAAGATATATTTTTCAAATGTGATCGCGCAATTCAGATAGAGTTGACGCACTACAGCCTGCATGCCTCAATAAGTCATCCTCCCTTGCCCTTACTTTTTACCGTTCATCTAATGAATACACTGAGTATGGCTTTACCAAAACAATCATTGATGGCGAATAAAGTATCCATTATTCGAGTATGTAGATCGGGTTATATATATATATATATATATACCCGCGTATCGCAGCGGAGAAGTAGTGTGTTAAAAAAGCTAGAAAAAGAAAAGGGAACATTTTAAAAATAACGTAACATGACTGTCAATATACAGTATTTGTTTTGTGAGTGTTACTGAGTGTTGCTGTCATCAAGGATTTGATTATCATTATTTCTTTCAATCAGGTTCGTATTTGTAGGATGTGTTGTGTTCAAGTTACATTCCGTGTTTGTCAATCGTTGTAAAGATGACAGGTTTCATTCATCGATTCGTTTCTTACTGCATCAATAAACAGCTCGTCTTCTTCTTTATCTGAGACCTGACACACTGCATGCACGGGTTTTTTACACTGTCTTCCTTTAGCGGGACATTGACTTTTTCCAACGTGTGCTTTGTTTCCGCAGTAGTTGGATTTATGAATATGCTTGTATGTATGAGACGCTTCATATTTTTGCTGCCTTTTCAATTGTGTAATTCGGTTTTGTTCAGCTCTTTGGAACTGTTGCCTTTTATCTGTGCACTGCGTCAGTTCACGTGAGCCGCTCGGTGTACATGCATCGAAGGTTCCCAGCTGTGCTGGTGCCATCTCGTGCTATGTCCATGGCTGTATTTAATGTTACCTTAGTCCTGGCACTTAAAACTTTCTCTCGCAGTTTTGCTGAGTTTGTGTCAAACACCACCCTGACCATCTCATCTTCCTCTCCATAAGCACAGTCCTTCACCCGTGAATATTTAGTGGCAGTTTGCTATTGGATTGCCGCTGACGGACGGCCTTATATGGGCAGGCACTAAATTACAAACGCCAGCGGCAGCCTGTCTATGAACTTAATTTAAAGTGTAGGTTTACATCGTGCTTTGTTTCCGAAGTAGCAGAACTCATCAATATGGTTGTATATGTCACTTGCTCGCTTCTTATTGTTTCGCTGCATTCTCAATTATATAATGCATGTTTTCTTCAGCGCTTTTTGAGGTCTTCCTGGTTTTCTATGTACTGCGTGATTACGTGGGAGGCGTGAAACTCCGCCCCCACGGCGTTGAAGCTCATCTCCATTACAGTAAATGGGGAAAAACTGCTTCCAGTTATGACCATTACGCGTAGAATTTCGATATAAAACCTGCCCAACTTTTGTAAGGAAGCTGTAAGGAATGAACCTGCCAAATTTCAGCCTTCCACCCACACGGGAAGTTGGAGAATTAGTGATGAGTGAGTGAGTGAGGGAGGGCTTTGCCTTTTATTAGTATAGATATATCTTTACTAGGGGAGTGTGCCCCCTGGTGGCCCAACCCCCCTTTGATAGCTTGCCTCGTTTGCCATCGGTTCATGGTGGAATTTTTTGTTAAATGGGGAAAAAGCTCTTTGTACAATATTTCACACATGCAGCATGGAAGACGCAAACCCATATTCACCTTATTTTACTGCGCCAACGATACCACAGCACCATCAACACTACTTATTACAGCAACACCCCTCAACTAAATCACTACTGTTCTTAATGGAGTGGATGTATATAATGTTTTTGTTCTTATGTGTGCATGTTAAATTACTTGTATTGATGTGAGAGTATTGTATATTATATTCTCCTAATGAAGCTGAAAAAAATTATATAGATACATGACATATGTTTTTGTTGAAAAATGAATGGTTGCATGAATGCGTTACACAATTTAGTTGATCTTTTTATTCATAAAGAGTAGATAAATTAATGATAAAGTGTCAAAGGAGAAGTATTTTTGAGAAGAGAGTATTATGGAGAGAGAGGGGTCATGACCCATACTATTAAAGCTTTAATTAGCATTATCAGTATTATGCATTCTACCAGTCGGCATTTGTAAGGTGTATAATTTATAGTTTTGTTTCTTGTCACTAAGTATTATCAGTACAATCATTCAAAATGTATTGATCTTCCACAAACATTCATTTCACCTGACAATTCTGTTGAGTTTTTTAAATCTTGTGATGCCATATGTACTTCAAATGTAGTTCGATAAATAATGATTTGAAGTGTATGAACGTGGTTCAAAACACCGGGCAGACATACACACTGGTTAATGAACCGTCGAGCGCGGTCTAAGTGCTGAGCAGACATGAGCAATTAAAGGAGGCTGTGTGAAGCCTCAACACTCTCAAAGACTTTGTGTTGTATATTTTTGAGAGTCTATCTGACACTTAACCCTCTATTTATATTTTGTAATTTGTATTGACATTGCACACTTCAGTTAATATACTTCAGTGACGGACTGAAACAAAAATTCAAGTATTTACTGACAATTCATTATTGTTATTGTGACTTGCTGTGATCTCCTTTGTCTGATACATAGAGTCAAAGATATATATCATACAGGGTGTGCCAAAATGAAGTACCACATTTCTCAAGGTCATTGCACGAGGTAAAGGCTTCCGAGTGAGTTGGGGTGAGGGTCATTTGATAGGCAGTCTCTTGTAGTTTTCAGTCAGAAACATGCACACTGTGCTTTCGCTGTTGAAGTGTTCTTCAAAAACAACAAATCCATCATCACTATGCAACACATCATCCGATTGCACTTCAGCATTCCTCCTAACAGTAATGTCCCAAATCAGAAAACAATTCTTCAGTGGGTGGCTAAATTTAGACAGATGGGTAAAACATCCATCCATTCATCCATCTATTATTGAACCCGCTATATCCTAACTACAGGGTCACGGGGGTCTGCTGGAGCCAATCCCAGCCAACACAGGGCACAAGGCAGGAAACAAACACCGGGCAGAGCACCAGCCCACCGCAGTGGGTAAAACATTGAACAGAAAATCTCCAGGCCATTCTCGGACTGCACGAACACCTGAAAATATCCAAGCTGTAAGGCCATCAATTTTGCAGTCTCCTAGACGTTCAGTGTGCTTCTGCATTTCCAACATGTCTTTTAGGAATATTTTGTATGAGGACCTTAATTTCCATCCATACAAAATGATGGTATTGCAGGAACTCACTGAGGGAGACTGGGAGAGCTGTAGAGAGTTGTATGCGAACATTCTGCAAACCGTTAATCGAAATGTCATCATCATGTGCAGCGACAAAGCATATTTCCATTTGAATGGTTATGTAAAATAAGCAAAACTTTTGCTATTGGGTTGAAACCAACCCTCATGAACTTCATCAGAGACCCCTGCACAGTGAGCGTGTTTACAGTTTGATGCGCCATTGCAGAATTTGGCATTGTAGGCCCTTATTTTTTGAGGAGGGGGACGCAACGGTCACCGTCACTTCAGAACGTTACATTGAAATGCTAGAGAATTTTTTTCAGACCCAACTGGAAGAAATGGATCTGGTGGATGCCTGGTTTCAAGAGGATGGAGCAACAACTCATACGGTGCAGAGAGCCATGCAAGTTTTGCGGGAGATATTTCCGGTTAAGCTGATCTACCTGTGTGGTGATGCCAGGTGGCCTTCATGTTCGCCTGATCTCGCTCCGTGTGATTTCTTCTTTTGGGGCTATCTTAAGTCAAAGGTATACACACATTGACCTGCAATCATACTACTCAAATAATGATAGCCACCACATTGAAGACATCATTTTTAAAACACAGTGAAAAAAATCTATTTTGTATACCCTTTCCTGTGTCGTAATGAAATTTATTTTATCTTATAGTATTTTTATAGAATAAATGTTTGAAATGTGGTACATCTTTTTGGCTTACCCTGTATATAAGTGGTTCTCAAACTGTGGGGCGGGCCTCCCTAGGGGGGCGTGAAGTAACAAAAAGCGGGGCGCGAAGATGTGAAAAAAAGACAAGAATCGAAAATCTAAAAAATACATCTATTGAAACCAAAACAAATTAATTTAACTACATTCTGATACTAGAAAAATAAATATAGAGTTAGATGTCGATAAAAGTTAAGTAGGTATAATAAAATATGCATCTATGATATATCGTTAACTAAAAAAGAACAAATTGGCATTAGTGGGCTCCTTTCAAAAAAAACTTTAGGGGGTGTGATTAAAACTGTTATGAAAACTCGGGTTGCAAATACTTAAAGGTTGAGAAACGCTGCTATATATCAAGTTTACATACTGTATATAAAATGACTAGCCATCCCCCGTGGCGTCACCCCCGTATTAGTGAAACAGGACAGTGAGGAGGGCCCGGCCCAGCTCTCTACTCCTGACGTCACTCTTCCCCCTCCCCTTAGCCCACAGTCTTTGTCTCGGATTAGCGCGAATATATCGCTCCTGCAAGTGAGCTATGATTCTTACCGCAATGAGAGAAGTCGCAAAATGAATGTTCAAGCAAATTATATGTAGAACAAAAAAGATCTAAATCCGTTAAGTAGTTCTTTTGTTTTCTAACTAAGCAAAGTTAAAGTTATGCCCCGAGGCAGACGCGTAAGAGCAGCCCCCTCCCTGCAGTCTGATGAGTTTCTCTTGGATTTGCTCTAATAAATTGGTACCGCAAGTAAACTATGATAATTTGTGCGATGAGAAAGTCACAAAATCAATGGAATTTTCATTCAAATTATAGAAAAAAACCCAATCTAAATCCTTTAAGCAGTATTCTCGTAAAAAGCAGACAGGCATACAAACAGGTCTAAAAAACTATAAGAAATTTCAACAGGGTGAAGCTGCAGACTACAGCATGCCCATGTAATGACAAAGTTATTGTAATGCTCTTTCCCAGGGTCACTCACATCATGCCTTCTGCGAGACAGTATTGGTGCGCTCATTGCAAAGTACAAATTACAGCAGTTTTCTATTTGGACAAACATAAATGACTTCCAGTCTCACACTTATGCTATACAATCATTCTAAGATCCTTAACGTTTCTAACACTTTGCTGATATAAAGTACATTTTTTTTTACTATTTTGAATAGTTGTTCATTATGTTTTCCACTGAAGCATTACATTATAGTAAAAGTAACAAATCTTATTACCATCCAGTGTTTTAAACAGCAAGTACATCATGAAACTCATTACCTAGAGATTTTCAATCCTTAAATGTATTTCATATTCCCACTAGCAAATTATACACAAGTGAAACAATATTAGGCTTAATTAATTTTTAAAAGTTCTGCAAAAACAGTGCTACATATAAAATTGGTTTTAAAATTGACAGGGAGACACTTTAGGAAACAGTCTTTTATTTATTGATTTGATCAAATTGATTTGAACCTTTTCATTACTAAAAGCTGCATGTGTGAAATACTGTATGTCATTTCCATATCAATTGAACGGCATGTGACAGCCAGGAAATTTTCATAATTTTACATTTTTGAATAACTTTTGAATTTGAGACAATTGTGATTGCTCTTAAACCTTTTTCATGCAACATTTAAGTAGATCGCAAAGACTCAACTTAGATCAGCATAAAAACAAGCTATCTTTGAGTCGTCGTCTTTTTTTATTTTTGATAAATGTCAAAAACTATTACTACTACTAATCTTCCTCTTCTTCTTTCAGCTGCTCCAGTTAGGGGTTGCCACAGCAGATCATCTAATAAATAGTGGGTCAGTAGTGTGCATTCTTGTGCATAGAGTAGAATTATATTGTTACTTGCATGTCTCCTGAGAACAGGAATAATATAATAGAACACAAAAAATATACATTGAATACAGTATACAGTATAGATATATATTCAGGTATATATAAAATATTTATATATAGTCTTTTTCTTAAAATGTTTGTTATTACAATTGGCTTTTCAGTAACTGCACAACTAAAATACTTTCTCTGAAGCCATATAGTGGGCCATTGGTTCTTTACTATTTGCCAGAAGGTAGGAGTAAGAAAAACAGATGTGCAGGATGGCTGAGTGTGCAATAATCTTAGCAGAATGTCTTTTATATATCCTGGACAGAAGGCAGCTGGGTGTCAGTAATATTTTGTGGCTTTCACCACCCTCTGCAGTGACTTAAGCAAGTGTACCCTACCAGGATGTGATGCTACCAGTGAAGATGGACTCCAGACAGCAACTGTGAGATATCTCAGGAAGGCATTGGTGAACTTGGCAATAGACAAAATGTGCTGTTCCCTCATCAGTGATTGTTACTGTACGAAATTTAAATAAGGTTACCATTTCCACAGCATCCCACAAAAACAAACCACAACGTTATGCGTTCTCTTAAGTCTATCAACCGGCTCCTTAATTTTCGGACATTAAAGGTCTGATTGTCCTGGGTCAGCTAAATATGCAGATAGACCTCTTGTCTGCAAGCCATTTCATCATTGTTGGTGATCAGGGCTATGATGGTGATGTCATTAGCATTTTCAATGATGGAGCTGGTGTGGTGTCTGGAAACACAGTCACACTGGGGGATTAGCACACTATCCCATAATGTACCTGGGTTGTGGGAAAGCACAGAAGATATGATACTGGCAATTTGCAAAGCCAAGATATGTTCACTATGAAGTCCAAAATCCAGTTCTGCTGGTGCAGCAGTGTTGAATGCTAAGCTATTGTCTATAAACATGAGTCTTTAAGAGCAGTTTTTACATTGTCCAGATGGGCCAAGATGATATGGAGTATAAGAGTTAACTGCTGTACCAGTATGCATCATGGAGATGATGAAGGGGAGCAAAGTTGTGCACTAAGTTCAAAGTTAGTAAGAAGTCTGAGTGAGTGCAGTTAGTTATAAAATGAGTTATTACATACTACACACAGAGTGTTCTGGGCATGAAAAGGCATGAATAAACACACGTCCTCTCTGAAAACATCGCTAAGGTAATTCGTCTTTCTGACTGTCTATTTCTACTCCTAACCCTTTCCGTAATGCTTTACTAGGACATAATAATTCTTTAACAGTCTTCCACAAAAGTGCACTGCATTACTACTCTAAATCCTAATCTCAATGCATGTCAAATATCTAGACAGTGCTGCATAATTTAATTACAATTACACCTTTAGATGAACAATGTATTAAATCTATAAAAACAGATTATAGATTAAATAAAAAATACACACAGAGAGGCGCTAATAAAAATAACCTAATTTCTATTTCAGGTACCAATAACACAAATAAAATTCAGCGTTGCTCCTTCCATTCATCCATCCTCTTCCGCTTATCAGAGGTCAGGTCACAGGGGCAGCAGCTTGAGCAGAGATGCCCAAACTTCCCTTTTCTCTGGCCACTTCTTCTAGCACCTCCGGGGGAATCCCTAGGCGTTCCCAGGCCAGCCAGGAGGCATAGTCCCTCCAGCGTGTCCTGGGTCTTCCCCGGTGCCTCCTCCTGGTTGGACGTGCCCCAAACACCTTGCCAGGGAGGCGTCCAGGAGGCCTCCTGATCAGATGCCCGAGCCACCTCATCTGACTCCTCTCGATGCAGAGGAACAGCGGCTCTACTCTGAGCCCCTCCCGGATGACTGAGCTTCTCACCCTATCTTTAAGGGAATGCCCAGACACCCTGTGGAGGAAACTCATTTCAGCCCCTTGTATTCGCAATCTCGTTCTTTCAGTCACTACCCATAGCTCATGACCATCGGTGAGGGTAGGAACGTAGATCGACTGGTAAACTGAGAGCTTTGCCTGCTTTACTGCTGACGCTCATAAAAGTTATGAACAGAATCGGTGACAAGGGGCAGTCCAACTCTCACTGGAAACGGATTAGACTTACTGCCGGCAATGCGGACCAAGCTCTGACACTGGTTGTACAGAGAACCGAACAGCCCTTATCAAGGGGGTCCATAACCACCATACTCCTGGAGCACCCCCCACAGGATTCCCAGAGGGACATGGTTGAATGCCTTTTCCAAGTCAACAAAACACATGTAGACTGGTTGGGCAAACTCCCATGCACCCTCCAGGACCCTGCTAAGGGTGTAGAGCTGGTCCACTGTTCCACGACCAAGACAAAAACCACACTGTTCCTCCTGAATCTGAGGTTTGACTATCCGAATGGACCCTCCTCTCCAGAAACCCGAATAGACTTTTCCAGTGAGGCTGAGGAGTGTGATCCCTCTGTAGTTGGAACACACCCTCCGGTCCTCCTTCTTAAAGAGGGGGCCACCACCCCGGTCTGCCAATCGATAGGCACTGTCCCCAATGTACATGCGAAGTTGCAGAGATGTGTCAATCAAGACAGTCCTACAACATCCAGAGTCTTGAGGAACTCAAGGGGCATACAGTATCTCATTCACACCCGGGGCCCAGCCACCAAGGAGTTTTTTGACCACCTTGGTGACCTCAGTCCAAGAGATGGGGGAGCTCAACTCCGAGTCCCCAGGCCCTGCTTCCTCATTGTTAGTGGGATTGAGGAGGGTTTCGAAGTACTCGCCCCACCGACCCACAACGTCCTGAGTCGAGGTCAGCAGCGCATCATCCCCACCATATACAGTGTTGACACTGCACTGCTTCCCCCTCCTGAGACGCCGGACGGTGGACCAGAATCTCCTTGAAGCCGTCTGAAAGTCGTTCTCCATGCCCTCCCCAAATTCCTCCCTCACCTGAGTTTTTGCCTCAGCAACCACTGAAGCAACATTCCGCTTGGCCTGCCTGTACCTATTAGCTGCCTCTAGAGTCCCACAGGACGAAAGGGTCCAGTAGGACTCCTTCTTCAGCTGAACGGCATCCGTCACAGCCGGTGTTCACCAACGGGTTCGGGGATTGCCACCACGACAGGCACCGACCACCTTATGGGCCACCTTACAGCTCTGGTCAGCCGCCTCAACAATAGAGGCACGGAACATGGCCCATTCAGACTCTATGTCTCCCACCTTCCTCAGGACGTGGTCGAAGATCTGCCAGAGGTGTGAGTTGAAGCTACTTCTGACAGGGGACTCTGCCAGACGTTCCCAGCAGACCCTCACAACACATTTGGGCCTACCAGGCCTGACCGGCATCCTCCCCCACCATCGAAGCCTACTCACCACCAGGTGGTGATCAGTTGACAGCTTCGCCCCTCTCTTCACTCGAGTGTCCAAGACATGTGGCCGCAAGTCTGACGACACGACCACAAAGTCAATCATCGAACAGAGGCCTAAGGTGTCCTGGTGCCAAGTGCACATATGAACACCCCTATGCTTGAACATGGTATTCATTATGGACAATCCGTAACAAGCACAGAAGTCCAATAACAAAACACTGCTCAGGTTCAGATTGGGGGGGCCATTCCTTCCAATCATGCTCTTCCAGGTCTCACTGTCATTGCCCACGTGAGCATTGAAGTCTCCCAGCTGTACGAGGGAGTCCCCAGAAGGTATGCTCTCTAGCACCCCCTCCAGGGACTCCAAAAAAAGTGGGTACTCCAAACTGCTGTTCGGCGCATACGCACAAACAACAGTTAGGACCCATCTTCCCACCCAAAGGTGGAGGGAGGCCACCCTCTCGTCCACCGGGGTAAACCCCAATGAACAGGCTCCAAGTCGGGGGGCAATAAGTATGCCCAAATCTGCTCAGCACCTCTCACTGGGGGCAACTCCAGAGTGGTAGAGAGTCCAGCCCCTCTCAAGGAGATCGGTTCCAGAGTCCAAGCTGTGCATCGAGGTGAGCCTGACTATATCTAGCCGGAACCTCTCGACCTTGTGCACTAGCTCAGGCTCCTTCCCCTTCAGAGAGGTGACATTCCATGTCCCAAGAGCCACCTTCTGTAGCCGAGGATCGGACCGCCAAGGTCCCCGCCTTCAGCCACCACCCAACTCACACTGCACCTGACCTCCTTGGCCCCTCCTACAGCTGGTGAGCCCAAGGGAAGGGGGACCCACGTTGCCTCTTCGAATTGTGCCCGGCCGAGCCCCATGGGTGCAGGCCCAGCCACCAGGCACTCGCCATCGAGCCCCAACTCCAGGCCTGACTCCAGAGGGGGGCCCCCGTGACCTGCGTCCAGGCGAGGGAAAACGTGTGGCGGTTCGAGGAGGAGAGCACTGCTCCTCCAAAACATTAAATATGGCTTTATTAAATGTTAGAGCTTTAACTAACAAGACGTTTTTTCATCAATGATCTTATTAGTGATAGGAAAATTGATTTTATTACACTAAGTGAAACGTGGCTTAGCTCAGATGGTGCGGCTGTTTTAATCAAATCTGCGCCTCTGAATTGCAGCTTTGCTCGTGCGTATCGCCAAGGAAAGAAAGGCTGCGGCTTAGCAAACATTTACTCGGCTGGTTAAAGTCTAAAGATGTCAGTTTTGGTAAATTCAAGTCCTTTGAGTATCTTGTCATTTTTATTCATGGAGTTTCTCAGTTTCTAGTATTATCCGTGTATAGACCTCCTAAATACAATGCGTCTTTCTTTGAGGAATTCTCAGTCTTGGTGTCAATTATAATTACGAACTATGTCACACTCCTAATAGTCGGTGACTTTAACTTTCATATCGATAATCAGTGTGACCCAAAAGTAAAAGAATTCATGAACCTCCTGGACTCTTGATTTGAGACAGCTCGTTAGTCAGCCTACACATAAAGCAGGTCATACGTTAGACTTAGTAATTAACAAAGGACTAAAAGTTGATGTGAAGCAGATCATTGATGTTGATCTATCAGACCATTTTCTTTTACTATTTAATATAGAAATAATGATAGAAAACATTCATGAGAAGCATATTGTTAAAAATGCTTCTTTGATTAATCAGTAGCTTCAAAATTTTCAAACTTTCTAAGCAGCCAGTCCATTTATAGTACTAACTACAATAGCGAGGATAATGTAAATAGTAAGGTGGAAAAATGTAATACTAACGTGAGCGCTGCTGTTGACATTGTTGCACCTGAAAAGACAGTTAAAAAATTTTCTAGCATTGTTATACCATGGAAGACCCAAAGAGTGTCTGATTTAGAGAGAACATGCCAGAGAGCTGAGCATAAATGGAGAAAAACTAAACTAACTATCCACTATGAGATACTGAAGGTTAACATAACAGAATACAGTAACACAGTCCATCTTGAGAGGTGCTGCTATTTCTCTAGAATTATAAATAACAATGCTAGTAATCCCAGAGTCTTATTCTCTATGATTGATTGTCTGCTAAACCCAGGTAACTCAAAGGAATGCCTCCAAAATACTTCCAGTGAAACTTGTAGGCTATTGCTGTATTTTTCAATCAAAAAATTAATGATATTAGAAATAATCTATACTAATAAAAGGCAAAGCCCTCACTGACTGACTGACTCACTGACTCACTCACTGACTCATCACTAATTCTCCAAGTTCCCGTGTAGGTAGAAGGCTGAAATTTGGCAGGCTCATTCCTTACAGCTTCCTTACAAAAGTTGGGCAGGTTTCATTTCGAAATTCTACGCGTAATGGTCATAACTGGAAGCTATTTTTCTCCATATACTGTAATGGAGTTGAACTCGAAAGCCGTGGGGGGCGGAGTTTCGTGTGACATCATCACGCCTCCCACGTAATCACGTGAACTGACTGTCAACGCAGTACGTGGAAAACCAGGAAGAGCTCCAAAAAGCGTTGAAGAAAACATACATACAGCAAAACAATAAGAAGTGAGCGAGTGACATATACAACGATATTCATGAGTGCTGCTACTTCGGAAACAAAGCACGGTGTAAACCTAAAGTTTAAATTAAGTTCATAGACAGGCTGCCGCTGGCGTTTGTCATGCCCACGGGTAATGCGGGATACAAGTTTAATGAGAGGACGCAGGATATAAACGAGTTTTGATCACTTTGTAACTAAGTTAAAATTGCAGGTGAAGGGTGTGCTTATGCAAATTCCGAGAGACTGTGTTTGTGGGGGATTGACAGTTAAGGCGGGTGGGGGAGTCACGTAATCATCTCCTCTCCCATTCAGCTCCGCTGCTAACACAGTGTTACAGGAGCGACTTTGTGACGCTACGACCAAATACTCACAGAAATATCCACAAGTTAATACACACACTGTCTCTATAGTTTCTCCACACTGAATCCTCCAGGCACTACTTACAAAAGGTTACATTGACAACCGTGTTATGTTATTTTTAAAATGTTTCATTTTCTTAGCACAAGCACAGCTGAGAAGCTTCGATGCATGTGCTCCATAACGCGTTAAAAAATCACGCATTTAATCACACTTTGCATTACAAACAAAGGGGAACTTCAGCGCTTCCCGATTCATTTTACCCTCGCACAACCTTGGTTTGAGAAGAAGTATGAAAAAATATGAGGTTAACACAGAAAAACAAATCACCAATTGAAACTTTATGAATAATCGATTCGCTATCAATAATTGTTTTGGTAAAGCCATACTCAGTGTAATCCTCCTTACATTTTATAATTTTTCCGCCACTAGCCATGATTAAAGGAACGGTAAAAAAGTAAGAGCGAAGCGAGAGTGACTTATTCAGGCAGGCAGGCGACAGCTCAATAGCTCGAATTTGGATATGAGTAGGTTCTATTTAGTCGCCAGAAATATCTTTGTTAGGAATGGAAGTTGAATTTAGTCTTTAAATTTCTATGGTAAAGAAAAAGTTATGCAATGATGACTAAATTTAACTATATAGTTAACTATAAGTCAAAACTTGTATATATAAAGTCATTCCCGAATATATAAAGTCAAAACTTGATTATATAAAGTCACTGTCGGAATAAATAAAGTCAAAACTTGAATATATAAAGTCAGCGTCAGTATATATAAAGTCAAAACTTGTTTCTGAATATATAAAGTCAAAACTTGAATATATAAAGTCAGCGCTGCAATATATAAAGTCAGCACTGGAATATATAAAGTCAAATCTTGAATATATAAAGTCAGAGTCGGAATATACAAAGTCAGCGCTGGAATATCCATCCATTTCCCAACCTGTTGAATCTGACCACACGGTCACGGGGGTCTGCTGGAGCCAATCACAGCCAACACTGGGCGCAAGGCAGGAACCAATCCTGGGCAGGGCACATGCATCATTTTCAAAACATTAACCGAACAGTGTTTTTTTAATTTATTTTTCTGAATACATTTTTGTTAACTTAGTTCAGTTCAGGGTCTTTTCAATCAATAGATTTTGACTTTCACTTTATATATTCAGGAGTGACTTTATATACTCCGATGTTGACTTTATATAATCAGGAATGACTTTATAAATTCCGACGCTGACTTTATATATTCAGGTTTTGACTTTATATATTCCGGGTATTTTGCTATATATATATATATATATATATATATATATATATATATATATATATATATATATATATATATATATATATAGATATATATATATATATATATATCGATATATATATATATATATATATATAGATATATATATACAGATATATATATATATATATATATATATATGTATTGTCACACGAGTGCTTGGGGAACAGCAGATCGACCCGGGTTGTTACGGAAAACGTACCGCGAGGGGTCTATGACAGGGTACTAACCTCTCTTTCTTTCCTTCTTCAGAAAGCCCGAGGCCTCAGAGACATAAACGAACGCCATGACGGCTATAGGAAGCACGCACTTCCGGGTCTATTTAATCCCTCTGATGACCCCTTGATGACATCAGTTCCCAGAATCCATCACGAATACCCAGCATCCTTCACATCAATCTCCGGTCCGCCCTCATAAAAAGCCTGTCCGTTTCTCCCCTCATTTGTCTTTTTTGCTTTCTATGTTTTGTAAAGCGATTGACTGCTGGTTTTTTTCGTTACAGTATACGGAGCTAAACACCCCAAAACTTGCAACTTGTCTTGTCTTATGTTACAATATATAGAGATATGACAACAACACTCATATCAATGACAAAACAATTACATTAACAATCATGTTACGTTATTTTTAAAATTTTTCCTTTTCTTTTTCATAACTTCTTTAACACACTACTTCTCCGCTGCGAAGCGTGGATATTCTGCTAGTATAGTATATCTCCCCAACACTGCAGATCCTCTTAAAAACCAGTACTTCATTATAAACAAATTAAACTCTTTCACCAGGATAGATTTACCTGATTTATATAAAATAAAAGTAAAAAAAATAAAGTTTTTTCAAAGAAGTATTGGGCGTGCTAATTGATAGTATTCTTGACATAGTAAACTCGTCATTAGATATGTTAGTTTCCCAGACTGTCTTAAGATGCTGTAGTTAAACCCCTACTCAAGAAAATTTTGACCCCTTTGCTTTTGAAAATTTTAGACCCATTTCTAATCTGCCTTTCCTAAGTAAAATTCTAGAGAAGGTAGTCATTATGCAGCTAAATGATCTCCTCAATAAACATGCTATTCTTGATGAGTCAGGTTTCAGAACAAATCACAGCACAGAAACTGCACTTGTTAAAGTAGTAAATGACTTGCGGGTAAATGCAGACAGAGGCTTTATCTGTTCTCATCCTCTTAGAACTGAGTCCCGCATTTGATACCATTGATCACAATATTCTTAGAAATCGCCTTAGTCAATGGGTAGGCCTCTCTGGCAGTGTCTTAAATTGGTTTGAATCCTACCTGGCAGGTAGAAAATTCTTTGTTAGTTATGGTAATTACAACTCAAAGACACATAATATCCTATATGGCGTTCCACAAGGTTCTATTCTGGGTCCGCTGCTCTTTTTGATCTACATGCTTCCGTTAGGTCAGATTATCTCGGGGCATAACGTGAGCTACCACAGCTCTGCTGATGACCTTCAGCTGTATTTATCAATAGGACCTGATGACTCTGACTCTGTTGTTTTACTAACACAATGTCTTGCTTGTGTTTCTAAATGGATGAATAGTAATTTTCTCAAGGTAAATTAAAAAAAAAACAGAAATTTTAGTGATTGGCAATAATGGATATAATGAAAGCATTAGGATTAAAAGTTAAGACGGAGGTAAAGAATTTAGGGGTAACTGTTGACTGTGACCTGAATTTTAAATCGTATATTAATCAGATCACTAGGACAGCATTTTTTCACTTAAGAAATATAGCAAAAGTTAGACCTTTTATATCATTGAAAGATGCTGTAAAATTAGTTCACACTTTTGTTTTCAGTCAACTAGATTACTGTAATGCACTCCTCTCAGGACTAACCAAAAAAGACATAAATCGCTTGCAATTAGTGCAGAATGCAGCTGCTAGAATCCTAACTAGGAAAAGAAACTCCGAGCACATCACCCCAGTTTTGATGTCACTACACTGGTTACCTGTGTCATTCAGAATTGACCTTAAAATACTGCTTATGGTTTACAAAGCCTTAAATAATCTTGCTCCATCTTATATATATCGGAATGTCTGACACCTTATATTCCAAATCGTAACCTTAGATCTTCAAATGAGTGTCTTCTTAGAATTTAAAAGAGCTAAACTTAAAAGAAGCGGTGAGGCGACTTTCTGCTGTTATGCACCTAAAATCTTGGAATAGCCTGCCAATAGGAATTTGCCAGGCTAATACAGTGGAGCACTTTAAAAAACTGCTAAAAACACATTACTTTAACATGGCTTTCTCATAACTTCACATTAGTTTAATCCTAATGCTCTGTATATTCAATTATTCAATTAATTATCATAACTATTCATGGTGGCTCCAAAAACCATAATAACCCCTACTCTCTCTTCTGTTCTCTTCCTTGTTTTCTGTGGTGGCAACCTGCACCACCACCACCTAATCTAAGCACCATGATGTTCCTACATTGATGGATAAAAGGCCAGAAGTCCACATGACCGTCATCATCAAGTCCTTCCATGAGAACAATAAAAACAATGAGGACAGATCATTTATGTTAGGTAGAATGCCTAAAGGGGGCTGGGCGGTCTCATGGTCTGGAACTCCTGCAGATTTTATTTTTTCTGGAGTTTTTTTTTGTTTTTTCTGTCCTCCCTGACCTTACTTTTATTCTGTGTTAATGAGTTTTGTCTTATTTTAATTCTTACTTTGTCTTTTTTTCTCTTTCTTCATCATGTAAGGCACTTTGAGCTACATTATTTGTATGAAAATGTGCTATATAAATAAATGTTGTTGTTATAAATTTTATCAGGACAATAATTTTATACATTCAAGATGATATGTCAATGACAAAGCGATGAAGAAAGAGCATGGACAAACATTCGAGAAAGTCGTTCTATTTATTAGAGAGAAAGAAATGATATTCACTCACTGGCAGTTATAAGCTGCATTGTTATGATGTAAGTTCAAACACAGAATCAAAATTCAATGCGATCTTGAAGAAAAGTTAATTCGAAATATTGTTTTTACAAAAGTTTTAAAGTAAAAGTGAAAATAATGCATATGTAACAATTCCCATGAAAATAACAATCTCTTTAAATTGTATATCCAGTAAACCAAACCCGGGGGTGGGCGAACGAAGCAAGCAGGGGGTGGAGACCCCTAGTTTATAGAAAGTTATATATATATATATATATATATATATATATATATATATATATATATATATATATATATATATATATATATATATATATACTGCTCAAAAGAATTAAAGGAACACTTTTTAGTCAGAGTATAGCATAAAGTCAATGAAACTTATGGGATATTAATCTGGTCAGTTAAGTAGCAGAGGGGGTGTTAATCAGTTTCAGCTGCTGTGGTGTTAATGAAATTAACAACAGATGCACTAGAGGGCAACAATGAGATGACCCCCAAAACAGGAATGGTTTAACAGGTGGAGGCCACTGACATTTTTCCCTCCTCATCTTTTCTGACTGTTTCTTCACTAGTTTTGCATTTGGCTACAGTCAGTGTCACTACTGGTAGCATGAGGCGATACCTGGACCCTACAGAGGTTGCACAGGTAGTCCAACTTCTCCAGGATGGCACATCAATACATGTCATTGCCAGAAGGTTTGCTGTGTCTCCCTGCACAGTCTCAAAGGCATGGATGAGATTCTAGGAGACAAGCAGTTACTCTAGGAGAGCTGGAGAGGGCCATAGAAGGTCCATAACCCATCAGCAGGACCAGTATCTGCTCCTTTGGGCAAGGAGGAACAGGATGAGCACTGCCAGAGCCGTACAAAATGACCTCCAGCAGGCCACTGGTGTGAATGTCTCTGACCAAACAATCAGAAAGACTTCATGAGGGTGACCCAAGGGCCCCATGTCCTCTAATGGGCCCTGAGCTCACTGCCCAGCAGCATGCAGCTCGATTGGCATTCGCCATAGAATACCAGAATTGGCAGATGCACCACTGGTGCCCTGTGCTTTTACAGATGAGAGCAGGTTCACCCTGAGCACGTGACAGAAGTGAAAGGGTCTGGAGAAGCCATGGAGAACATTATGCTGCCTGTAACATCATTCAGCATGAGCAGTTTGGTGGTGGGTTAATGATTGTCTGGGGAAGCATATCCATGGAGGGTCACACAGACCGCTACAGGCTTGACAAAGGCACCTTGGCTGCCATTAGGTATCAGGATGAAATCCTTGGACCCATTGTCAGACCCTATGCTGGTACAGTGGCTCCTGGTGTACGACAATTCCTGGCCTCATGTGGTGAGAGTATGCAAGCAGTTCCTGGAGGATGAAGGAATTGATACCATTGATTGGCCACCACACTTTCCTGACCTAAATCCAGTAGAACACCTCTGGGACATTATGTTTTGGTCCATCCAATGCCACCAGGTTGCACCTCAGACTGTCCAGGAGCTCAGTGATGCCCTGGTCCAGATCTGGGAGGAGATCCCCCACAACACCATCTGTCATCTCATTAGAATTATATTATATACAGTGGTGTGAAAAACTATTTGCCCCCTTCCTGATTTCTTATTCTTTTGCATTTTTGTCACACAAAATGTTTCTGATCATCAAACACATTTAACCATTAGTCAAATATAACACAAGTAAACACAAAATGCAGTTTTTAAATGATGGTTTTTATTATTTAGGGAGAAAAAAAAAATCCAAACCTACATGGCCCTGTGTGAAAAAGTAATTGCCCCCTTGTTAAAAAAATAACCTAACTGTGGTGTATCACACCTGAGTTAAATTTCCGTAGCCACCCCCAGGCCTGATTACTGCCACACCTGTTTCAATCAAGAAATCACTTAAATAGGAGCTGCCTGACACAGAGAAGTAGACCAAAAGCACCTCAAAAGCTAGACATCATGCCAAGATCCAAAGAAATTCAGGAACAAATGAGAACAGAAGTAATTGAGATCTATCAGTCTGGTAAAGGTTATAAAGCCATTTCTAAAGCTTTGGGACTCCAGCAGACCACAGTGAGAGCCATTATCCACAAATGGCAAAAACATGGAACAGTGGTGAACCTTCCCAGGAGTGGCCGGCCGACCAACATTACCCCAAGAGCGCCGAGACGACTCATCCGAGCGGTCACAAAAGACTCCAGGACAACGTCTAAAGAACTGCAGGCCTCACTTGCCTCAATTAAGGTCAGTGTTCACGACTCCACCATAAGAAAGAGACTGGGCAAAAACGGCCTGCATGGCAGATTTCCAAGACGCAAACTACTGTTAACATGTTAACATTAGGGCTCGTCTCAATTTTGCTAAGAAACATCTCAATGATTGCCAAGACTTTTGGGAAAATACCTTGTGGACTGATGAGACAAAAGTTGAACTTTTTGGAAGGCAAATGTCCCGTTACATCTGGCGTAAAAGGAACACAGCATTTCAGAAAAAGAACATCATACCAACAGTAAAATATGGTGGTGGTAGTGTGATGGTCTGGGGTTGTTTTGCTGCTTCAGGACCTGGAAGGCTTGCTGTGATAGATGGAACCATGAATTCTACTGTCTACCAAAAAATCCTGAAGGAGAATGTCCGGCCATCTGTTTGTCAACTCAAGCTGAAGCGATCTTGGGTGCTGCAACAGGACAATGACCCAAAACACACCAGCAAATCCACCTCTGAATGGCTGAAGAAAAACAAAATGAAGACTTTGGAGTGGCCTAGTCAAAGTCCTGACCTGAATCCAATTGAGATGCTATGGCATGACCTTAAAAAGGCGGTTCATGCTAGAAAACCCTCAATTAAAGCTGAATTACAACAATTCTGCAAAGATGAGCGGGCCAAAATTCCTCCAGAGCGCTGTAAAAGACTCATTGCAAGTTATCGCAAACGCTTGATTGCAGTTATTGCTGCTAAGGGTGGCCCAACCAGTTATTGGGTTCAGGGGGCAATTACTTTTTCACACAGGGCCATGTAGGTTTGGATTTTTTTTCTCCCTAAATAATAAAAACCATCATTTAAAAACTGCATTTTGTGTTTACTTGTGTTATATTTGACTAATGGTTAAATATGTTTGATGATCAGAAACATTTTGTATGACAAACATGCAAAAGAATAAGAAATCAGGAAGGGGGCAAATAGTTTTTCACACCACTGTATATATATATACACACACACATACACACACACCCACACCCAAACACATATAGTACACATTATAATACTGATTTGGAGTGAACTATAACATGGCATTGTTTGATACAGTGGTTCTCATATTCACTTCCATGGGCTGCAGATTTTTGTCCCAACTAATTTTTATTTTTAATGAGACTTCCATCTTGAACATGCAAGCCAACAGTCTAGGTCTTGAAAGTTAAAGTGATGTATCAAAACACAAAGATCATTGTTATAACTACCACATATGGGAGTGTAACCTGTAGGGGGGATTTTAGCACCCAAACCATTGACACAATCACACACACACACACACACACAAGTTCCAGGTTCAAATATGAATATATTTTAAAGACATAAAGCACACAATACAATTTATACAATTATACAATTTATTTTTGTATAACCCAAAATCACACAAGGAGTGCCGCAATGGGCTTTAACAGGCCCTGCCTCTTGACAGCCCCCAAGCCTTGACTCTCTAAGAAGACATGGAAAATCTCACAAAAAAACCCCAGTAGGGAAAAAATGGAAGAAAACTTGGATGGAGCTATCTTAGTCAGGGCATCCACACATGTTCTTCATCCACTATATGGGTCCTTTGAGTAGACAAGGAACTATTGAACCAGGTCAGAAAGCCAGTCCATCCCCACCTTTTTATACAGTGGAAATTTTGAATGAAATTTTGAAGGTCGGCAAAATCAAAACAAAACATAACAACCTAATTGGCAGAACAGCAGCAACTGATGGGAATTTTTTCTTTACCCCATATCTCATTAAGAAATACAATAAGTGCATATCCTTCATTCAGTTAAAAGTAAGTAACAAGGAGGACATGACTCCTTCAATATCGTCATCGTCTCCCATTTGGTATAATTTTCCAATTGTGCGCGTTACTTCATCCTCTAGAATTCTTGGCCTGAGTACTGTCCTAACAAGTTGGTCTTTGTTGTCATCCAGCCAGTCACAAGCGGTCAGAATGTTTTTGATCAGTGAAGACTTTTTTTGCGGAAAATACTGAGTGTTAAGTATTTTATTAGGAATATCAACACATTAACTCCACTTTTACTCAAATAACAGTCAAATTGGCTTATAAAATAAACACACTAATATGACCAAAACATATCATAGGAATGTTTAGCGCCATCTATTTCTCTTGATTTTTGTCTCTACTCCGTGTATTCATGAGGTAGAGTAAAAAAGAAAAAAAAAAACAAACTCCATTGTACAACCATAGCAATTTATCTTCAAGGAAATGTTCTGTCTAGTTAAAAAACATTCAGAACGTGCACAGATAATTAACAATGACTAAGTCCTCTGAAGTGAAAAAAGCATATATTTCTATTTACCAATACAATGCTGTAAGACCCATTTCAATTCAATTTGTAAGTCTACAGGAATTGTACTTAAGTGAGTACCTGAATGACAAAGAGCCCAATTACTACAATATAGTCACTTGTGAAGGCCAAATTCATTACTTCAAATAATATGTAGTTTAATTGCTCCCAATTTAGTAAGTGTGCTTTAAAACTACTATAACATTCATTTAAACATATTGCAATAGAAATATGTAAAAAGTTATGCATAATTTCAAGTGTTTACCTGAAGCAAATGATAACTCCATTCTAGATTAATTGATGGCTGAATGATATTGAAAAAGAAAAATAGAATCATTGCCTTTAAAGCAATTGCTGTGTTTGTGAGAACCACACTTTCCATACTACTAAGCACTGCAACACAGATTATTAAACATTATGCATTTCTGAAAATCTATAATGTAGCATTTCAATAATTTTAATGCATTACAATTTGCTAACAACTACACATAACCATAAATATGCTGACCTGCAAATTTAGTTAATGTTACCTGATGCCACAGATGGAATTGATCTTTGAAGAACAAGGAAAACAATCAAGAAGTGACACTCCACAAAAGCAAGCCTATAAAGCCATTCATTGCATAACTTTTAAGAACAGTAAACTAAATGTTATATTATTCATTGTACTGGCATAAATAATTCAGTTAACATTTTAAAAAATACATGCAATGTTTATAAATGTTTGGGTATTTATCGGTGAAAACATTTGGCTTTATACAGTATTAAAGTTCAATAGTCTCATACCACATTATACTTTTACAAAATATATTTTACATTATCACATATGGAGTAAGCATACAGAAAACTGAGCCCTAGAGAAATGTGTGAGTGAGTGAGAATAGAAGAGATTTACTGGAATTACTGAAAGCAGAAATAATTGCTGTTTAATAAATCAGTTTGAGCACACGAAACGCCCATTTTTAAGGCCACTATTCTCTGCCCCTATAATGTCATTGACACAACACAGGGCTGAAGAAAAACAAGTCAATGAAGGCCTCACTGGAGACCTGCTTTGTGACCTGTTGGTCAAAGACTTGTTGTAAAATTCTAATATATAAAATTAGGATCAGAGAATGTTTATACTAATAATTAGGAAGCACTATCTGTGGTACACAGAATGTCCTTCTTCCCATGTGGAAACTAAAGAGGATTGTCTTGGCTGGAAGAAAACAAAAAATTCAGAAATCCTGTAAGCTGACAAATTCTGATAACTGTTCTTCCCTTAAAATAAATCTTGAAAAGTTACACACCTTTTAATGTTGGCTTTCCAGATTAAGAGAAGACACATGTTCTAATTTTTGATCTTCCTAAAAAAATGTAAATCAGGAAATTACAATAAATTCTATGAATAAAAAATAGTATGTTATTTCTTTTAATCAGAACAAACTAATTAAAGATACGGCCAATGATGCTTTTAAACACTTATGAAAATATACTCTATGTTGCTGCTCAGTTTAGGTAATGTAACTCCACACTTACATTCTAAAAATTAAAGTACTTGTACTATGATCTCTGTTATATTGTATTAAATATTTTAAAAGATAAAATTGTGTTAATAAAAAGTAATTAATTAATCTAAAATTAATCAAAGTAAGCTTTTCAAAAGGTGGAAAAGTTCATAGTAGTACTTAGATACTTCTTTGGATGCGCTGGGACACATCATCAGTGATGTTTCCTGAGATCATCGGGTGTTTCGGGTCTCACAACATCAGACACCCTCTCTCAGGTGACCCAGCCGGGGTTGATCACGCCCCAACTTGTGTCCCAGCAGCACTGGCCCACTTTGCGGACCTCTTGATCCAAATCCACCTCGAGGCTTTTTCTGCGGCTTCTGTGATGGACTTAATGGCTCTCCTCTTTGCAGCTCCTGTGATTCCAAGCCTGGCAAAGATCTTACACAGGGATCGAGCGGCAAAGCCTCTGCACCCTATTTCTATGGGCTCGCAGCAAGCCTTCTAGCCCTTCCTTCGGCAGTCCTCAATGAGCTCCTGGTACTTGAGCCGCTCATTTGCCTCTTCCATGCGGTCCTCCCATGGGACTGTCAGTTCCAACAAAAGGACTTGCTTGGACAATGCAGATGTTAAAACTATATCGGGTCTCAATGAGGTTGATGTTACAAATTCCGGGAACTTGAACTGCCTGCCCAGGTCAACCCGCAGCTCCCAGTCTGCTGAAGATGAAAGGAGGCTGGTTGATTTTTGCTTTGCTGGCACCTGCTCACCAGCCCTCATGAAGGCAATTCTTCTCTGGCTGCCAACATATTTGTTGTTGGCCACTGCATGTGAAATGGTCTCTGCTATACACTTTAAGACCTGATCGTGTCGCCAACGGTATCGGCCCTCTCCAAGGGCAGATGGGCAGCTACTCAGATTATGCTCCAGGGATCCTCGTCTAGGACAGAGTGGACACATTGGAACTTCACTCTTGCCCCAAACATGCAGGTTCGTTGGGCTGGGGAGCACGTCGTACACAGCTTGGACCAGGAACTTAATACGCTGTGGCTCTGCTTTCCAGATGTCGTTCCAGGTGATCTTCCTCTCCAGCGCTCCTTCCCACCTCGTCCATGCCCCTTGCTGCCGCATGCTCACCGCCCTGCTGGTCCTCACCTCCTCAACACCTGCTCGGACTTCCTCTAGGACCAATCTTCGTCTCGCCTTGCCCTGAGCCTTGTTGTACTGTGGCTTTGGGATTGCTCCCAGTCCTGCTCGCCCCGTTGCCATTGTGCCCACAAGTGCCTTGTGTCACAGCCGAGACTCTGCCAACTCCAGTCCCTCTTGTGCTCTCCACTTCCTTCCTGTTCGCACTTCAATACCTGCTGCTGTTACTCTAGAATCTCCAGAGCCTTGGTAGACTAGGGCCTCTCTTATACGAGAAACCCTGAACTCCTCCTCCAGGCTGCTGATAGGAAGCTGGAGCTTATTACTCCTGCCATATAGTGCTACACTCGTTAGACTGCGAGGCAGGCCAAGCCATCTTCGAAGATGACAGTTGATCTTCCTCTCCAGGGCGTCTACTGTAGACATCGACACTTCGTACACCAACAGTGGCCAAAGAATCCGTGGCAAGATGCCATGCTGGTATATCCATGCCTTAAATCTGCCAGGTAAACCAGACTTATCTACTGCCGACAACCAAGCTTCCAGCTTCTTGATCGTTGTCTGGACTGACGCAGTATCTCTGAGGCTACAGTCAAAAACCTTACCTAGGCTAGTGACTGGTTTCTCATTAATTGATGGTATTTTTACGCCATCCACTGAGAAGCGAAACTTGTCCACCACTTTCCCTCTCTTCAGTACCATAGACCTGGATTTTGTTGGCTTGAAACTTATCCTAGCCCAAGAAATGAGATTAACCAGGCCCTGAAGAATCCACCTGCACCCAGGCACTGAGGTAGTGGTGACTGTCAAGTCATCCATAAAGGCTCTGATCGAGGGCTGCCGGAATCCAGACTTGGACAGGGGGCCTCTGCACTTCGTTTCAGCAGCCTTGACCAACATATTCATCGCAAGAGCAAAAAGGATCACAGAAACTGTACAGCCAGTAATTATCCCTTTCTCGAGTCGATGACAGTTTGATGTAATGCTCCCTGAAGTAACTCTCAGCCTGAAATTACTGTAATAATCCAGAATGAGACCCTTGATCTTACAGGGTACATGGTGCCGATCTAGAGTCGTCTCAACCAGCTTGTGAGGGATTGACCCATATACATTGGCAAGGTCCAGCCAAAGCACAGCTAAATCTCCATTTCCCTCACGTGCTTCCCTTATCAATTGTGTGACGACTCCAGTATGCTCCAGGCACCCTGCCACTCCAGGAATGCCGCCCTTTTGTACCGATGTGTCAATATAACCATTCTTCAGTAGGAAGTCTGTCATCCTTCTAGCTAAAATGCTAAAGAAGATTTTACCCTCCACACAGAGGAGTGAGATGAATCGGAAGTGCTCCAGTGTTGTTGAATTCTCCTCCTTAGGGATCCAGACGCCCTCAGCCTCCCTCCACTGTTCTGCGATGATCCCTCTTCGCCAAATCACTCTGAGAATCTTCCAGAGGATTCAAAGGAGTCCTGGGCAGTGCTTGTACACCTTATATGGTACTTGACTGGGACCTGGAGCAGAACTCGCTCTGGCTGCTGTTACCACCTCTTGAACTTCTTGTCAGGTGGGTTCTGAAGTATTGAGCTCAACTATTGGTGCTGGTACCTTCAAGAGGGCTGTCTGTGGCCCTAACTCTTGCTCTCTGTCTGGATCACTCAAGGTGTTATGCAGGAAGTGATCTACCTCTTCCTTAGGGCAATCCAAACGTCCACTGCGCTTCTCTCCCAGCAGTCTTTTTGTAAAGCCAAAGGGGTCAGCTACAAATGAGGTTCGCTTCCTGGCTCTTTCAACTCTCCGCCTCCTATGCCATTCTGCTCTACGCATCGTCATGAGCTTCTTCCTAATAATCTGCCGAAGCTCACTGAGAGATGGCTTCTCCTCCTCAGCTGCTTTCCTGAACTGCTTCGTCAGAATCCACAGCTCTTTCTGGAGTTGATGGATCTTATCTGATCTGCGGTTCCTGGTATAGGTACGTTTACTCAACTTAGGCTCCTCTACGCCAAACCTCTCAGTCATGAAACTTGTGATGATTGTGGTCAGATTACGAAGTCGTCATTCCACATCACCCTGCTGTTATATTGATGATTCTAGATGTATCCTCATCAAACTGGTGCCACAGCTTGTGCTGCTTTGCTGGAGGCCGCTTGATATGTAGGACTACTCTGCCTGGACTTGGGGTGTTTGGCACTTGGAGGTTCTGGGCTCTGTGGGGTTTCTATTTCTATAGTATACTATTTTGTCAAATAAAATCTTGTTGTTAAGGTGGAGATCTAGCTGCATTCAATTGTGTTAAAGTGTCAATTGATCAAAGTTTACAAGTTCTGAGAGCTTCACATCCTTCCATGGACCACTACTGTGCTTTTGTGGCCTTGAAAATTGCTGATGATGCCTACATAATTCGTTCTTTTATAGCAAAATAGACAAGCAAATTCCTGAGCATCAAACACAACTCTAGGTTTCTCTGTGGACTTAAATATACTTATGTGTCTCTGGTGAATATAAAATAGATATAAAGTTCTTAAAACTGACAAATATGCACAAGAACAAACATTTCACTTTATTTCAATTGAAAGCAGTATTTTTGAAGAATGCAGGAGAGGAAAGGATGAAACATTGAATATTGGTTTAAGAATTTAAACAAACTACTATCACTGAAATAAGATAGATAGATAGATAGATAGATAGATAGATAGATAGATAGATAGATAGATAGATAGATAGATAGATAGATAGATAGATAGATACTTAATCCCAAGGGGAAATTCACAGCAGCAGAGAGGAATGAGTGAAATGTTTTCAGAAAGTATTAAGCCAATTTGGATACAATAAAATTGTTTAATTTTTGTCATTGAGTGTATCTTTTCACTGTTAAAAGACAGACCAGACTGCCAGTTGCAGTCTTACTATTTTGACTTTCAGACATTGTTCAAGTTTTCGTCTCAATAATAATAATAATAATAATAATAATAATAATAATAATAATAATAATAATAATAAAGAATAATAATAATAATACATTTTATTTAATAGGCGCCTTTCTTACCATTCAAGGTCAACAAAATTAAACAACATTAGTAAAATTAAAACAAGAGAATGATAAATCAAAAAGCAATAATTAGGAAACAAACAAAGATAACTGGCAGTAACAGTGCAAAATTCACAGTTGGTAGGCTAGTTTTAAAAGATAAGTTTTGAGTACAGTTTTAAAATGTGTTATTGAATAGAGCTGACAAATATGAGAGGGAAGAGAATTCCCGAGTTGAGGAGCACTAGAAGAGACGCTCGAGCTCCCATAGAACAGTCTGACATGTGGTACAGAAACTGCAGATGAGGATCTCAGTGAGCGAGAGGGAGTGCAAGTCTGTAGGAGATCAGTGAGGTTGTGGAGAGCTATAAATGTTAAAAGCAGTATTTTGTATTGTATTCTGTAGTTAACAGGGAGCCAGAGAAGTTGAGAGAGAATAGGTGTAATATCTTCAGTGGATTCAGAACAGGTTTTTATCCTGGCAGCAGAATTTTCAATAAGTTGTAAGCAATGGATAAGTGTTTGTGGGATGCCAGACAGAACCGCATTACAGTAATCTATGCGTGAGGTTACTCGGGCATTAACCAATATTTCAGTACTGTGTTGCGTAAGAACAGGACGAAGTCTAGAGATGTTTTGGAGATGGAAGAAGGCAGTCCGAGAAATGTTACTTATATGGGAGGACTTATTTAATAATAATAATGATTTAATAATTGCAATTATTAGTGTATAAATGGATATAAATAATCGCATCTAAACGATTTGCCAAAATCTGTTGTATGAAAACGATACTGTTTTAAATATTGTTTTATCATCAGGAAACCCAGTTTCCACGTCTACCTGTATTAGTTTAAGTGGCACTTTTGCCACTCGCAATAGGGTGGGCGCGCTGATGTATCGTGTTGACTGGGCAACACAGTGAATGCGGAGTCTATCTTAATTTCCCCTTGGGATTAATAAAGTATCTATCTATCTATCTATCTATCTATCTATCTATCTATCTATCTATCTATCTATCTATCTATCTATCTATCTATCTATCTATCTATGTCTATGGTGGAGGTATCAGTTATGTCATGACGCTAGCATGCATCAAAAATCATGTGATAGGTGCATTTGAAACAAGCCTCGAAGCGGTGCTTCGAGCACCAGTGCTTTGAAAGCTTCACACGGTGGTGACAGTAGTTTTATTTATTTTAAAGAATTTTTTTATGGGAATTTTTAAGTATTTATATATGTACATTTTTAAAAGTTTGTTTTGTATGGGGTTTTTCTTTACTCTTTTCACAATATATTGTTATTAAATTTATTTGCTATGTGTTGTTGCTACACTGTTTGCTTATAGATATTGTTTTTTGTTCTGTTTATCATCATTTGACTACTTTTTGGGAGTTTTGTGGGGTTTTATTGCACATTACTAGGTAAATTTGTATTCAAGGTCTAACGGAAGCCTTGACGAATCACATTGTATTTATTTACCAGTTGTCTGTAATAAATGTTATTTATATGTCTCTATAAAGGCATGAGACTTATGCTACATTATATTAAAAAGTCATTTCTCCATTCTAAGTTGACAACTTGTAAATTAGAATGCTCTTCCAAGCTCTAAACCATGAAATTGTAAGAAATATGTAGTCACAAGAGATACTAGGAGCCTTGGAATTCAACAATGAACAGAATTAATAATCTTAGGAAAGTCACAAGAGATACAGGGAACCTATTAGGTTAGTAAACCAATAATAATTATTTTTATACTCAACCTAAGAGAAGTCAGTAAATAAATGCAACTACAGGTAAGCCTCCTCAGTAATGCAGAGCTTATGACTGACAGCTTTAAAACAACAGTGAGAATAAATCATAACTTATGTTCTGCTGGCTTGATTTGGAAATCTGAATGTTAGGAACAAAAAAACAGAATAAATCACATTTTAAAATTGAGCAGTATAACTAAATAAGGTCCCAACAGACAAATCTGACAGACCTGTTTAAAAAGCAAAGATTAAGAAAACTGATATATGTTCTCTTAGATAAAACTTACCCAAAACTATCAAGTTGTTTCCACCAGGTCACAGGTTTAAGTTTCATAGGATAAAAATCAGCTGGTTCAAATACTCCTTCATCACAGCTACTCTTAATCTTCTAAATAAGTATAACTTTAATAAACATCCATAGGCTTAAATTGTTATTTTTTTTAAACATTACTGAATCTTATTGTTGGTTTATTTTTTATGTATGTATACTTTCAATCTGATGTTATACTGTATTCATTATGTTATAATGTATTCATTATTCTTTGTGATTTTGGGCTATAAAAGAAATACACTTTTATTGTTGTTGTTATATTGCATTTATTTATACAAATTATATGTTTGATGGTTGAATTCTGGGTGGCACGGTGGCGCAGTGGGTAGCGCTGCTGCCTCACAGTTAGAAGACCCGGGTTTGCTTCCCGGGTCCTCCCTGCGTGGAGTTTGCATGTTCTCACCGTGTCTGCGTGGGTTGCCTCCGGGTACTCTGGTTTCCTCCCACAGTCCAAAGACATGCTGGTTAGGTGCATTGGCAATTCTAAATTGTCCCTAGTGTGTGCTTTGTGTGTGTGCCATGCAGTGGGCTGGCGCCCTGCCCGGGGTTTGTTTCTTGCCTTGCGCTCTATGCTGGCTGGGATTGGCTCCAGCAGACCCCCATGATCCTGTAGTTAGGATATCGCGGGTTGGATAATGGGTGGTTGAATTCTTGCTTGGTATGTTTTTAATATGATGTGTTGGTCTCTCTCTCTAAAAACTTGCTAACACACTAAATTTCCCTCTTGAGATGATGAACTTGAATTGAATTGAAACGTATCAACTTTATCCTGGTAAATTTCTGAACCAGCAGTATGCTAAAAACAGGGATCCCATGTATGATTATTTCCTACCATAAGTCTACTACTGCTGAGATTAATTTAGACTAGGTTTGAAAGAATATGAATGAATGCATAATTTATAATCTTTGCCAGTTTATGTAAATATGTTGTTAAGGAATTGTGGGTAATGCATGGTTTAAGGTTGTTATGATCAATAAATTTTGAAATTCAGGGCAACAAAAAGTAAAAGGCATAGAGGGTCAGGTTATGAGATTTTACATATATGTTAGTTTCAACAAGATTTGAAGAAACTCTGCTACTTTGGGAGAAACAAATAAGGACTGACCAGAAGCTAGAGACTGATTTATAATGGTGATAAAATTCAAGTGCTTTTCACTAACTCCAGAGTTTAAAATGCAATAGTGCAGAATGTTTGTATCAATGTATCGGCATGCTCTGCTGGTGTTTTGTTTGAAATTGTGTACTTGTGTAGTGGGAATATGGAGGTAAGTGCCATAGAGAGTTCAAAAGTTAAACAATTTGTAATATTGTCGGCAGGCAGCTGCATGAACATAACTTAAAAGAATATTTTATTAATTATTAATCTTCATGCAAAGGAAATGAACAGGATAGATTTTGCTTACTCAGGAGGTCACAAACATGCTATATTGCAATGTGATCTGATAGATATTGGGTTACATTCCACCCCTGCTGTGTGGAGTACATGTCAACAGAGAATATGCTTAAACTATATTGCTCTATTCTGAGATATATTTGCAAGAATAAGTGCAGTTTGAGTCGTGTACCTGCCTAAAGCAGCATGGAGAAAGACTCTGGACCAGAAAGATAGAGATAGGTGGGTCACAGATAGATGTAACCAAAAGGTAAAGTGTTCATACTGTCCAGAGCATCAAAAATAGCTATTCACATTGACCAGCTGTTTTCAGGACCTCATAGAGTTGAATAATGAGTCTGATAACTAGATTGGCAGGAGAGTGTGAGGGTTTTAAGAACCTCAGTGGATCACTTAAAAATCAATCCCTGCAAAAAAATGGTTATGTGATAGCAGGTGACTTGACATTTGGGGAATTGAGATGTAGATTTACTCCAGAAATAGTGTCCTCACATGGCATGTTGCCTTGAGGGAACATACAATGGGGTACCTCTCAGGAAAAGTTGATAGGCTCCTCACCGGAGCAGGGGTGGATCCAATTGTCATTGTCTGCTTTGGAACAAATGATATACATAAAGGCAGTCTACTAGTTCTGCAATAAAAATTAAAGATTATATCGAGCTGAGACTGCACTTTATCTAGGATTTACGAGATTAGAAGATGTAATGTGGGTAGATGGGCACAGGTCTATAGGATATTGAGGTTACATCTGAAACAGATGGTGCCTTGCCTGTTCTGCTGTGACAGGTTACATTTGAACCAAAGTGGCACCAGTGTAATGTGAAGATCTGTGAGTAGGTTAGGTGAGAATGGTTAAACCTAGGGATTTTTAGGGTCATTTCACATGAAGGGTTAAGCACTATTTATTGTAAATATATACACACAAGGTAACTTAGAAATATCTAGCTCACAGTTAAAATGTCACACTAAAACGGGTAATATAAAATTAAACCAAAATTAAAATTAAAAGTCACTGCCTTAATGCTAGTAATAGTATCAAGAATAAAACAAGTGAGTTGGAAATATATATAGTTGACCCTAATTATTATATTATAGCAACAACAGAAAACTGGCCAAATAATAGAAATGGTAATGAGTATAATATAGATAATTACACACCTTGCTAAGACAACATAGACAAAACCAGTGTTTTGGAGAGGGTTGCCATTAATTGAAATAGAAGTTGAATGTCTTCTTTAACAGGATGATGAGCCGCATCTTCATGAGAATGTTTAACTAGTAACCATTAGGGATATATGCCCAATATTGGGAGTGCATTATAGATCCCCATATAGTGACAATACTTTCAGCATGTACAATATATTTCTAACAATATTAAAAGCACAAGTTTAGAGTGGGATATAATAGTCATGGAGAACTTTAAACAAATTTTAACTGGGCTAACCTTACAAATATTGGAGCACAATTGCAGGAGATTTTAAATGTCACGTCTTGTTTTAACACATTATGTTAAAGCAAAAAAGCTGGTGAAGAAAGCTAGCATAGATTTAATTGGCACAAGCAAAGCAACAAAAAAGGCAGCACTCTTGGCATAAACAAGGTTACCTCTAGACAGCTGGGCAAAACTTTCAAAATAATGTTCCAACAACTACAACAGCAGGAGTGCTATCACAGTCAAAATGCTAAATGTCCTCCTTGGCCATCTTCTCAGAACTACGGAGGAAAGGGAAGAGACAGTTACTGTCATTACTCCCTCTTATCCTGTAGGGGTGTTGCTAATAGGACAGATTTTTTGGGGGGGTTGGGGGTGTAGATGTGATTAAACCATTAGGATCTAGTGACCATAATATAATAAATTTTTTTCTCAAGAGTTCACATGCAAAAACTAAAAATGTTAAGTGTAACTTTAGTAAGGTAGATTTAAAAGTCTAGAACTAAGCTTGGAAATGCGGAATCAGTTGAAAGGCGATTGAGCAGGTTGCTTGAGGCTTGTGCAAAAAATACAGGACATGTTCATCCCAAAATTAAGAAGCAGGATGAAATTAAAAAGCTAGGATACATTACTATGTTACATAAAAAAAGTGATTAGGCTTATCCAAGTAACTATAGACCAGAAAGCTTAACATGCATCATTATTAAAAGGATTGAGCATCACAATGCAAGAATAGGTCTATTAGTAAATAGCATTAGTTCAGGGGAGGGAAACAGAGTTTACTAATATAGATAAATTATATTAAAAAAAAACAAAAACTTTATGATGAGAGAAGTGCATATGGTATTATTTAATTTGATAAGCACCACATGAAAGGCTACTGATCAAATGTACAATATAGTTTGTAGATGGATACAAAATTGTCTAAAACAAAGTTATGATGAATCTAATCAGAATTAGATAATGTTAAAAGTGGTGTCCATTTGACATCAGTGCTGGGCATCCTACTTTTTATGCACACACAACCATAATAAGAATTATAAGTAACAAAAAAGGTTAACCATTTCAGTTTAGGCAAAACAAGCAGAGATTAAGAAGTGATGACACTTCACAGAATTCATCATGCTTCATTATTCAAATCTCTGGTAGCACAACTCAGTCTCTGGAAGCTCCTTAGGAAACAATGAGACAATAAGAATGTGTCCTGAGGTGGATTGTGAATCTCTATTCATGGCTGGCTCCAGCCCTGTTGCCAATGCACCTGGAATAGAAATCTGCTTGCCGTGATCCTGAACTACCTTAAGCAGGTTAGTAAACAGATGTCTGTATAAAAAATCCAACAGAATGAGAGCTAGAAGTAGTGTATGTAATAAATGTCCTAACCTTTGTAGTGGTCAGAAAATAAGCATAAATAAAGAAAACTGATTGTTAAGTGCAATTTGTATAGAGAAAGGCCGAAAACAACATCTTCTTTGGGTAATGTTGTAACAGTACTTGTAACACAACACTCATATTTGTATATGAACAATGAATTAACACTTTACAAAGTGTTTCTAATTAAGCTGTACTTACTGTGTAACACAATGTAACATTATTATTAAGTACTCAATTGTAATTGGTATTCCACTATTTATATAAATATGTACAATGATCGGGTGACAAGACTGAGGGAAGCTAGAAGGAATGTTCAGGTACCAAACGGCCCGCCCCATTTAATTGACACAAGCAAAACAACAAAAAAGGCAGCACTCTTGACATAAACAAGGTCACCTCTAGACAGCTGGGCAAAACTTTCAAAATAATGTTCTAACAACTAAAAACAGCAGGAGCTCTATCACAGTCAAAATGCTAAGTGTCCTCCTTGGCCATCTTCTCAGAACTACAGAGGAAAGAGAAGAGACAGTTATTGTCATCACCCCCTCTTGTCCTGTAGTGGTATCACTTGTCACATCAGAACCCATAAGGTGGTGCCCAGTCAGACGTGTGACACACCCTCACCCTTATCTCAGCCCTCAAGGGATGGGTGGAGTCCAGTGATATTTTCATAACGAAAATGAGAACTAGAACTAAAAATATTGTTTTTTGTTTTACAAGAACAAGAACTGAAATTAAGGCAAACAGAGAAACTAAAACTAAATAAAAATAAAAATTAGTGATATGTGAACGAACTAAAACTAAAACGAAATTGAGTAAAAATGAAAAAAAAGCAATAACATTTTCGTTCAGTCCGGTTCAGTTGTGCAGAGGAGTTGTTTGTAGGTCGCCCTGATCCTTCAGTTGCATTGCGCCGTTCACTATGCGGTGATGTTGTAACTTGGGCTTGCTATAGTCATGTGGCGCAACTTCCATAAAGGTTTTATTGATAGGCAGAGTAAATCCTCACAAAGCATAGAAACATTTGAATGATTTGTGTCAGAAATTGTATCAAAGCTGCATTTGACACTCACCTCTATAGTAACACTTCTGGCCATTTTCATTAACATTACACAAACTCATGATCAACTTCAATGACATCTGTTAAAACTGTATTGCTTTTACTTTTTTGCTGCTACAGACTGGCAATGAAGAGAAGTGTTCATCAGCGGCTTCCAGTGTTTAATGTCTAAATGTGTATATATATATATATATATATATATATATATATATATATATATATATATATATATATATATATAACTAATGCCGACAGGCAGAATGTACTATAAGGTGGCTTATAGGTAGGTGGCTTCCGTGCGCTAACCAAAACCGATGTACGTACTTATCTCGGTGGTATGATGCCACTGTCGGCCGCCATATTGAATTTTCCAAACGTCACTAATTCTCCAACTTCCCGTGTAGGTAGAAGGCTGAAATTTTTGCAGGCTCATTCCTTACAGCTTACTTACAAAGGTTAAGCAGGTTTCATTTTGAAATTCTACGCGTAATGGTCATAACGGTCAACAACGTCCGCCATGTTGAACTTTCTTATTTATGACCCCATCTTCACGAAATTTGGTAGGCAGCTTCCCAGCGCTAACCAAAACCGATGTACGTACTTATTTCAGTGGTATAATGCCACTGTCGGCCGCCATATTGAAGTTTCCAATGTCACTAATTCTCCAACTTCCCATGTAGGTAGAAGGCTGAAATTTGGTACTTATTTCGGTGGTATGATGCCACTGTTGGCTGCCATATTGAACTTTTCAACAGTCTTTGTTACTTATGGGCCCATCTTCAAGAAATTTGGTACACGGGTTCCCAACGCTAACTGAATCCTACTTACGTACATATATATGTCCATAGCCTGCAGCTCGGTCACCGTGTGAGGCGACGTTTGGTCCCCCATCCCAACACCTCCCACGTTGTTGGCTGCCTTCCTATATAAGGCCGTCCGTCGCTCCAGTCTCTACATTCCCTTCCTTGCTTCGCCACGGGATTCTCGTCTCCCTGCTGATATCTACAGCCTTTTTATTTAATCCACGGCTTCTCTGCTGTTTTATTGTTCATTTATTACGATTATAGTTATTGTGTAGGTATTTTAGACTTATTGTACATTGTTCAGATACCCATTTCCTTTATCATTCCAACCGTACCCGCATTAACATGTCTAACGAGGTGATCACCATCGATCAAACAACTGTCACTTACCGAGTGGTTTCCATGCCCGGAGATGGCACCTACCTTTTCCATTCTCTTTGGTACATATTGCACGGCCATATCAGGCTCAATCATGATATCCGGAGGAACATTGTGTCTTATGTATTGAATGACTGGGACAGGTTCAAGGTGTGGACTGATGACGGTACAGGAGATAATTATACTACACAGGAGCACTATAAGAGTGAAATGCTTAAGCCCTTCACCTATGCATCTGCATGTGAGTTGATGGCTGCCACTGAATTGTTCGGTTATCGCTTTCAAGTGTACTGAAATGGCCAAATATTTTACACCTTTGGACAACCGCCAATGCCTCTTAAACATCTTAGATTTACAGGTGACGATTTCAGTAGTGGACACTTTGATGTTTATGAATGTTTAAACTCTCAAAAGCTGGATGTGAAGTTATCGATTAAACTGGTTGTATACTTACAATGCTTGACAGATGCTGAATGTCACTTCAACACAAGTCCTACAAATACTGTCGTAATTGAAACAAACCATGAAACTCAAACCGATTATTACAGCAGCAATCCAAGCTGTGAGATTTGAGACAAGATTGCTTTTCACATGGCCAACTGTACATTGCATGCTTAAGAGTAAGCTCAGCGCACAGCTTGGTCATATTACAACTGGAGGGCCGAACTCAAAATGTGGTATACAAAGAGATCCTTAACAAATAATTATTGGTATATTTTCCCTCAGTTTAAAAAGGTTTAATTTTCTTCTTAATAAAACTTTTAGGGCAGTACTTCGCCGCTGTGAATCGCGGGTATTTTGCTAGTTAGTATTATAATTAACCCTGACTTTTTCTTGAGATCACATTTAATAGCTTGCTTTTCAAATTTTCAATAAATGAAATTAATAATGATGAAAAAAACGATCCAGAGTGAAATCCTTATAACCTATTTGAACTAAATACTTTTGAGAGATACTGTGGAAGGATTGCATAAGAGATCTGTTCGGGATTCATCTCCACTTAGAATCACCAAAATGCGATGTCTAATTGCGTATTTGTTCTGCTGCACCAAAAATTAAACTATGTCAATCTGGAGCACTTCAGACACCTACTGTACTGTGTATGAAAAGTGTAATGTGAATAAAAATATGTGCTACACAACTAATTACAATTGTCTTTCAAACAGAAACTGCAGCTAGACGCCTTTGTGGTAAAAAGAGAACTTTTACGGATGTCAGCATTAAAGATCCTCTTGAGTGCTGCTGTTGAAAAAGCATTTGCCTTTACCAGAAATATTGTGAACACATTGTACAATGTCCAGATAGGCGATCAGTAAAAAGTTGTCTTAGTCACAGCATAGTACAATAATAAAACATTTCCTTAAACAAATATGATAGTTATCCAGTCTATATCATTCCTAAGCAATCTTTTAGTTACAGAGCCGCAATCCCAGTCACTAACACATTTACCGTGTACCCCAACCATATATATATATGTCAGAGGTGGCTGGGGTGGCGACCCGACCGGGACGCTCAGGAAGACCGGAGAAGGGCTTGCGCCTACCCCAGACCATGTGGGGGCGACCGCCCTGGTACCTTTGGTCACCGCCAGGGGGCGCCCCAATGCCTTGGAGACCCTGGACTTCAGCATTTCCGCCACACTTGGAAGTGCTGGGGGGAAGAAGAGCAGGGACACCTGGAGTGCTTCCGGGGATGCAGCCAGCACTTCCACCACACTGGGGCGTGTCGGTGGGAGGTTGCCGGATCACACCTGGAGCACATCCGGGGGCTTATAAAAGGGGCAGCCTCCCTTCAGACAATGGCTAGAGTTGGGTGGAAGAGGACGAGGTCTCTGGAGGAGGCAAGGAGGCGGCCTGAAGAGAAAGTGAGGAATTTTCTGTTGGCCAGGACTTTGGAGACTTTTGGGTTGTGTGGCATTGTAAATAATGTACGATAAACGTGTGTTGGGTGACATGAACGTGTCCGCCTGTCTGTGTCTGGATCAGTCTCCACAATATATATATATATATATATATATATATATATATATATATATATATATATGTATATGTACATGTATACATATATATATAGTGACAGATAAGGGGCGCTATTGCTCCCTTGAACCCTTGTCCAATATGCCAGACACCAGATAAAAGTCCAAAAGTAGACTATATTTATTCTGCACAGTGCACAAAGTATCCTCTCCTCCACAATACTCATTAAATAAATCGCAATAATCACAATAAACAATTCCTTCACTCCCAGATGTGTTGCCACCCTTCCACCCAGCTCAGCTCACTCATCTGGGATTTCCCAGAGTCCTTTATAGTCCCTGACCCGGAAATGTTTCCAATCCCCCCAGTCCATGTGATCTCCTGTCACTTCCGGGTCAGATAAAAAGTATTCTTCTTTACCCCTGAAGTATGTCATTCCTCTTGTCCATGTGACTCGGACATACTTCCGGGGCGTAGGGCCAATAGTCTTTGTTCCTCCCTGCAGCGTCCTCTAGCGGCCCCCATGGTATTCAGCAGGGCTGTGGATAAAAACTCCATTGTCCAGGATTCCCTGCTGGTCTTCGGGGCGCCTCCATGCTGCAGGGAGGGCTCCATCTGGCGGCCTGGGGGTATTGGCCGGGATAAACAACTGGCCATATGCCACAATATATATATGTGCATATCGCAGTTAGGAGACCTGGGTTCGCTTCCCAGGTACTCTGTGCGTATAGTTTGCATGTTCTCCCCGTGTCTGTGTGGGTTTCCTCTGGGTGCTCCGGTTTTCTCCCACAGTCTATAGACATGCAGGTTAGGTGCATTGGCAATTCTAACTTGTCCCTAGTATGTGCTTGGTGTGTGTGTGTGCACCCTGCGGTGGGCTGTTGCCCTGCCTGGGGTTTGTTTCCTGCCTTGTAACCTGTGTTGGCTGGGATTGGCTGTAGCAGACCCCTGTGACCTTGTAGTTAGGATATAGCGGGTTGGATGATGGATAGATGTTTGATATATCTTTACTAGGGGTGTGTGCAGCTTGGCCGCTATGGCAATTCAACCCCACCAATAGCTTGCCTTGCTTGCTATCGGTCCACATTGGAATTTTCTGTTGAATGAAAAAAATAAAGAAAAACAGACTTTTTGGTAACAATCCACACTAGGTGGACGTGGGACCTGAACCAACGCACCTCTTATTATGGGGTGGCAACACTACCACTGCACCACTACTGTTTTTAGCAGAGTGGGTGTATATAATGTATGTTTTTTATCTGTTGTGGTGTATGGCCGGCCGTTTATCCCAGCCAATTATCCCCAAGCCACCAGGTGGAGCTCTCCCAGCAGCATGGAAGTGCCCCGAAGACCAGCAGGGCATCATAGACATTGGAGTCTTTATCCACAGCCCTGCTGGATACCATGGGGGCCACTAGGAGACGCTGCAAGAAGGAACAATGTTTATTTACCCTACGCCCCGGAAGTACGTCTGAGTCACATGGACAAGGGGAATGACATGCTTCCTGGGTGAAGAAAAGGACTATTTATCTGACCCGGAAGTGATAGGAGATCACATGGACTAGGGATTGGAACACTTCTGGGACAGGGAATATAAAAGGATTGTGGGAGCTCCCAGACGGAGAGCTGAGCTGGGTGGAAGGGTGGCAACGTGTCTGGGAGTGAAGGATTGTTTATTGTAGTGATTATTGTATTGTTTAATGAGTATAGTGGGAGAGGAGGGTGCTTTGTGCACTGTTGTTTATAAATAAAGTCAACTTTTGGACTTTTATCTGTTGTCTGGAGACTTGGACAAGGGTTCAAGGGAGCGATAGTGCCCCCTATCTGTCACACTGTTCATGTATATAATTAATGAAGATGAAAACAATTAAATACAGATGTATAGTATATGAAGTACGTTGAAAGTTGCATGAAAATGTGAGGAGAGGATGGCTATTTTTGAGAAGAGAAATTATAGTGAGAGAGTTGTCATCACCCATATTGCTAAAGCTCTTCATTGCAGCATTATGCATTCTACAAGTCGGCATTTGTATTATGTATAATTTATAGTTATATTTCTTGCCACTAAGTATTATCAGACATAATTGTTTAAAATGTATTGGTCATCCACAAACATTCATTTCAATTCTGCTGAGTTTTTGAACTCTACTAATGCCATATGTACTTCAAACGAGACCTCGATGAATAATGATTTGAAGCACTAAGCAGACATGAGTACTGGGATCGCCGAGCGCGGTTTGAAACACTGAGCAGACATGCGCACTGGAATCATGAAGCATGGTTTGAAACCCTGAGCAGACATGTGCACTGGGATTGCATTGTGAAGCGCGGTTCGAAGCATTTACCAGACATGCGCACTGTGATTGCATCGTGAATCGCAGTTCGAAGCACTGAGCGGACATGAGCACTGGGATTGCATCGTGATTGCATGTCATTTGTATTGTAGAAAGACATAACATAAACTACTCTCCAGTATGCTTAAATGTGTCATTGACGTTTCTGATCGCTATATGACACTTCCAACTTGGGACAATTCGCTATAAACAGTTTCAGCCACCTTCCACAAAATGCTGTAGAACAGTGTGAACTTTCATTGTTAGCAGCGTGGCCTCTTCGTTTCATTTACTTATATTCAGTTGTTAGACTATTTACTATTAAGTGCTGTTTGAGCTACCGTTTAGTACAACTGGTGGCTTACTTAGTTCTTAAATCGATATTGAAATGAACACACAAGGCTCCTAAATTATTTATTGAAATGCCAACGTTTACAGTGTCCGTTTTAGGAAGTCATAGTTTTTACTTGTTCCCTTTATTATGAATTATAATTTCTCAGTATCATATATTATTTGTTACTACTCACGAGTCCCGCTTCATTGAAATTCTTTTTTATACTCTGGACTTCACTGTTTCTTTTTTTTCATGACATTGTGTCAGTAGAGAGTGTGTGATGTTAACAGTGCATTCTGTTCTAAATGACAGTGCACACATTTGATATTTCCTAAAGGCTGATGTCTCAGTTTGTTCATTAATATATTTTGACAGTGTATTTTAATCAGAATTATTATAAACATATTACCCATATTCATTTCTCATGTAGATATGTAATGTTTGGTGAGAATAAATAAAAAAGTAACAGCACATAGTTATGTTGCATTGTTTATAATTAAGAAAACTCATTGTTTATCTGAAATGTTTTACTTTGTATTTTTACGTTTGGCAATGAAATGCTTCAGTATACAGTCGATTTATTCCACTTCTGAAGGTGTACATTGTCAGTATTCCTTATTGCATTTGCTCCCAGTGCAATGCGTGCCAGTGTAACTGAGGGGCAGCAGACGAGCTCATGTAATGGGAGACAAGACACCTTCTCACTCTAATGCCCAGGCTCTTCTCATAAATATTCCCATCTTGTGCTTTTTCTCATTCCTACCAGTTTACTACAGTATTATTATTGAACAAGTATCTAGAGGAAATGTGTATCTTATTTTATGCGTATGAAAGGACGGATGTTAAAGCCTTGAATGAAACTGAGTTTTGATGCTTTGGGAAACAAGACAGGTAAGGAGCAGGGAATGTTAAACGTGTCAGTAATTGCAGGGAATTGTGTAACTGAAACATGGTTTAAGAATACAGAAACGACAAAAGCTTAGTCTTTCAATAATTTACTCTGTTGTGCTGTAGTTCGGAAGACTATATATTTACCTCACACCACAGCATTTGACAAGATGCATTAACAAGGAAAGGATGATGCTGACAAAGTCAGATGCTTTTTTGAAGGTTTGGCTCCAGATGTGTTTATCCAGCTGTTAATTCTTGTCAGTACTTGACTGATTTTTATGTCCAAAGTTTCTTTACAACTTTTTCTGTCTCATTAACGCAGAAATCCTGAGGCTTTCCCTAACTGCAGAAGACGCTGTTGATTGCACTGATTCTGTTTTAAAGACAGTTGTGATTAGTTATACAGCACACTCCTTTACTCACATTGTTTTTTGGAAATCAATAATACATATTAGCTACAGATCTAGGAATCACTGAATATTTAAAACGTTTATTGAGGAGTGTCTTGTGCATATACTAGTGTAATAACCACGTCGGCTTTAGTGAAGCGTTTTTTAGCCTCTCTAATATGATGGACATAGGGTTGAAAAGATGCTGGATTATTATAATACCAGCTGCCTTACTCAAAATATGCTCATGAATTTGTTACAGATTCTAAGTGGACATGATTCCACACCAAGGAACGAGGTGCACCATGTGCATCTGTAAACTTTCAGACAAGTACTACCTGTTTTTTTTTTTAAATCCTTATTTTAATTTTGGGCAGGGACCATACATGAGTCCCAACTAGGATCTGAGCTCATATCAGCACACCATATGAAGCAGGACCAACTGCTTTTACGCTTTGAGCCAATTAAGGCCAGTGGGTAAGTAGTTGACCAAATCCAAGTAGATATTGCTGCAGACCGAAGTAAAATTGGCGTGAATATGTTTTTCGATTGCAGCCAATCATATATTAAATTTGCGTACGTCAGGCACTGATCAGCCAATCGAAAAATTAAACTTCACGGCCAATCACCTTTTTAGTTAACAAATCGCTAATCGGTGTTATTTGTCATTCATGTCCCACTTTAGCCAATTGCTTTATGGATACGAAAAAAGAAAGGTGGGAGTAATTTCTAAAGGTGGACGTGTAAGATAATTTTAAAAGGTGGACGGTCAAGATAAAGTGACTGTAAGAGACGAAGCGTATATTCGTAAAATACATCTGCGGCGGTAGTCTACTAGTGCCAGTATCTTACACTATAATACTTTGTCGAGTACATTATTAAGACTGCAGTGTATTTTTATCACCGTCATTTATGATTAATGGTTTTGAAAAAATAATGATAATAAAAGTTTGGATATGAGATATTTATCGTTACTAAACAACGTCTGAAGAAAATTTAAATGAACATAACAATGCAAATTTTTGTCCGCCCAATATTAACGAATTGATGTTGACTTAAGTGTGGGCTCTACTTGATTGAGTCAGTCAGATTAAAACAAATGTTTGACTGTTGTTGTTTACCCGAATGTCCAAATGAAATATTCGCCTACATTTAACAGGTCACCTTAAAGACGGGCTACAAACGTATTACAATTTTAAACGTTGAATAAACTGTCAGAGTTAAATCTTTACTTCTATAATACACAACCCTTAAATGTGTTTTATTACTTTCATTACTATTTATTAACGTTTATTTATTTATCTATTCCTAATATTCCATTGTAGCCCCTTCTGTCTGCAGATCAGCCTCTGTTCTTTGTTTGCTGATGTCTGTTAAATATTCTGTGGTCTTTATGTCTATTCTCAACATACCAGCAGCTCTAGTGAGTTTCTTGCCTGCGGATCTCCTATTCAAGTTTGTTTTTAAATATATTATGATTACAGAATATTACAAATCATATACTTGACACTCTCACGTTAATGTATCAGGGAATAGAAAACGTTAAGAAAGCTGACAATAAAATTGTGACTTTAAAGAATCCATTGATTGTCTCTACTTGTTCTCAATGTTAAACGTAAGAAACACAGTTATCATAGTACTAATAGTCACATTTCAATTATTATTTTTATAATGAAGTTTACTATGTTAAACGATCTGTGAAGAGCAAATATTATGTCTTAAAAAGAGTAATAATTTTGCAGTTTTTGTGACTGTGCACCTGTTAATCAGGGTATTCAATTATTTTACTTTTTTGGATCTTTATTATTTTTGGGATTTTAAATACCTCTTTAAGATCATCAAATATATGTTTATTATAATACATATTATTTATGTAAAAGTTACATTTAGGGATTGAAACTTGACAGATGTTTGTTTGTAGTTCATATCTCATTGAGCCTCCATTTGACTCCGTCAGGTCCTAGTGGTGTGCTGAACACATCAGCCTGCCTTTAGTGTCTCTGAGACTGGAGGAGGAGGAGGCCAGGAGTCCAACTGTATAGCAGGCACTGATGGGCATCAGCATCACGACTGATAACAAGATGGCAGATAGTTCAGCTGGGCATCATCCTATATGACTACACAAGCAAACAGCATATTAATAGCATACAGAGTCTGTATACTCCAGTATGGCCCTGACATAACAACCTGTACAGCTGTAAATGACTCCACTTTACTGGTCAGTTTAGCACACACTGCACTGAGTCTGTCAAGTCATAGCCATTAATTAATTCAATCTGAACAGCTGGGAATTTATTTTGGCAATGATATCTCTGGTAAAGCATTTTTTTAAATGTTTGTCATAGGTCTATACTGAAAAACTGGTTTATATCAATGTATAGTAGTTTTCTATAGGATATATATATATATCCTATATATCCAGTATCAAGTCAATGAAACTTCTGGGCTATTGATGTGCTCAGTTAAGTAGCAGAGGGGCTTGTTCATCAGTTTCAGCTGCTTTGGTGCAATAGAGGGGTGGGCAACAATGAGATGACCCCCAAAACAGGAATGAATGGTTTAACAGGTGGAGAGAGGCCACTGACATTTTTCCCTCCTCATCTGTTTTGCCACTCATTTCGCATTTGTCTACGGTCAGTGTCACTACTGGTGGCATGAGGCCATACCTTGACCCTAGAGAGCTGGCACAGGTAGTCTAACCTCTTCAGGATGGCACATCAATACCTTGTGGCATTTCCAGAAGGTTTGTTGTGTCTCCCAGCACAGTCTCAAGGGCACGGAGGAGATTCCAGGAGACAGACAGGCAGTTTTCATTTCCATCCTTTTGTTCCTAACACATCCCCATATCAGTATAGATATCCGGAAGGATTTTTTTTCCCATTGACATCTCATGTGTTTTCAATGTGTTCCTCTCATTTTTTTGTAGCAGTTTATATATATATTTGGTGACTGTTTCAAAACAAATTACATAATGGATGTGTACTAAATCTGCATCAGTACAGCAAGGATAGTAAACATACATTGCATACAGTGTTTATGTTGACATTTTGACATGTATTTACATGTTTCTGTTACACAAAAAATGTTTTCATGCCGAAACTAATTCGGTATTTCTTGTATTGAAAATGTGACTCCTAAATAAAGATAAGCAAGAACCTTATTGTTGTAGACTGTAAGTGAACAGCAAAGTCTTGATCAGGAAGCTTAGTTTCCAAGGTGTTGTATCCTGTGGGATTACCGGCGAGTCCAGCAGTGCCATTTGTAGACAGTGTTCATACAAGTGGAGGCTCTGCTCAGATCTATAAGTTCTATTTGTGTTAATCAGCGAGTTGATTGGGTTAGCACAAATTAAAACACTCAGTATTGTCACTACCAAAAACAAAATTTTATTAATAATTATTCAGTATAAATTGTACAACCATTTCAAGAAATATTTACAATTAACAATAATGATGAGTCAGTTGAACTGAAAGAAAAATTCATCTTCATCATTCTAACAAACAGACTTATCAGGGAATATACTAAAGCACACCCACTTCTATATATTACATATAAATACTATAATATGTAATGGGGATAGACATGTTTGCTTGTAATGTTCACAAAAGTAATAAAACTATACAATGCAGTTATAAAAATTAAAGAAAAAATGCAGATGGCATGAATTGGCTAAAAACAGATACACAGACAATTTCAAATATACAGAACTTAATCAATAAAGTGTCCTTTATTATTTACATCAATAGTTAAATCAAATAAATATGACTCTATTATGCACAGTCAGTTTAACACTCAGAAATAAAAAGGCAAAAGACAAGTTTAGAGTAGGGGATGAGATGGAATCCCAAGTTGAAATGTCTCAGTGTTGTGGTCTGTCATTGTGCTCCAACAGTTGAAGCACAAGTTTATCAAACTCTTTGCTCACATTAAAAAAAAAAAAAAATACTTTTACCAATAATAAAAGTGTAGTAATGTGTATTTTAAATTTCACTTTAAACATATATTTACATTTATATGTATTTAGTTTATATTCCTCTCTAAATTCACTGTCTGCTGGTCCATCAATGAACAGACTGTCTGCTTCTTACTCATGGAGACACTCTCTGTACTCATCAGAGATTCACTGAAGCCAAATGAGCCTCTGGCATCAACACATCCAGAATGATGTGAACTCTGTCGATCTTCTCAAAAGTGCCTACAGTTCTTGACAGCACTTCATCAGGTAGTTGTAGAGGCCATCTGTCAGCTCCTCATCTTCTACTGTATAGAGGACATTACCCGGTGACCTTTAGGATCTTCATAATTTTTTAAACCATTTTGATGACACCTTTGAGATACAACTGCCTGTTGGACAAGCAAATACAAGAGTTTGGTGCTATAAAGTCATCATAACTCTTTGCTATATATTACAATAACAAAGTTTTATTTGTTATCTGAACTAAGTTACCAGCAGGTGATCATCTGCTCCATGGTGCTTTATGATGAACTCCAAAAGTTTTTCATGCCGAGTTCTCCTGGAGGCCCTGCTGATCTCTGCAGCCACAAAAACCTGAGCCCCCTGTTCTCGAGTCAGCTGCCCCACTGTAGCCACACAGTCATGGAGGACACACAGAGAACTAGACACATCAAATAGTATTTGTCTTGTGCAAGCTATCTGGTTTTGGTCTGAACACTCCTATTTTCTCATAAAAGTGGAAACTTTGGACTCGAGTTCAAACTGAGAATTACTCTGTGGTTCATTACAAAAACTCTCGTTGGTGATTATTTTAAAAGTTTTTTAGAATACATCTATGTCAGTGTACAGTATTATGAATACACCAATCTGGACACTACCTAAAGTAATATGCAAGTCACAGGCATGTCATCCTAAGATAAAAAGGATAAATACAGTACTCTCCATTATTATTGGCACCACTTGTAAAAATTAGTAAGAAGGGTTAAAAAAAACCCCTGTTTGCTGAAGAAATGTCACCTTGCACTGAAAACATTAGAAACATCTTACTTTTAATTGAAACAATTTCATTCAAAGAAAAACAAAGCCCTCATCTAAAAATAAATATTTTTAAAATTAACATTTTTATAAGGGGTGTCATTAATAGTGGAGGGCACATTAAATGAATGCCACAATTAAAGGTATGCCACACATGAAGAAAAAAAAATATATATATACCTGTATATTATCAGCATCTTTAAAAGACTGACAGTAAAATCAAAGGGTTCCTCCTGGTCAGATAAAGAGCATACTTAGAGAGAATAAGAGAAAAAGTACCGAAATCATATACAATCTAAACACAAATGTAAAGTTACATAAAGCTTACAGTTCATATTCAAATCCCATCAACGTGTCTATTCCATAGTCTACTGAACCAGCAGGGATGTCCTTGGAAAACAAGGAAAGAAAAAAAGATACACATGAAAGTCAAAAACTACAAATGAATTACAAGTTTAACAGACGGTTGTTTGCAATTTACCTGATTTTTCATTAATATCCAGTTTCCAGAAGATATTCTTGTAGCAAGCTGGCTGAAAGGAAAAAAATATATAAATGTCACTTGTAAATAAATTGAAAAGGCTCTGTGCACATCTCGACTGTTAGTCTGACTCACGTATAATTTAGTAGTGCACTGTCCATTGCAGGAAAGTCTTTAACAATTTAGAAATAGCAGGCATCATCTGCACAAAACTACCATGAAATTTTATTAAAATTGACAGTGCAAAAACAGCGCAGATTATTTGGTATTACAATTTAGACACATTACTCCAACATAAGGAACTAAACTGAAAAGAAAAAAAGGTAATATCGGGCACCACTGTAGTCAATCTGAACTTTGTCAAAAGCCTACTTCACAACCTTTCCTAGATGTTTGTATAAGTTTTTTTTTGTTTTCCGTGCACAGTCGAGGAGTTTTCCTCAAACTTGCTTTGTGGAATTTGAAGAGTTGCCGGTACCGCTGAGTGCAGGTCCACTTCAAGCACTGAATATAAACCAGTTACTACAGGGAAAATGATTATTAATACAAACGTATGGTTCATACAAACATAACCATACAAAACAAAGTTATTAAAAATTACGAAAAATACTGGGCAAATTTCATACGTTTTCATTTCGAAGCACACTTACTTCCATTTTCAAAAATACAAGAAATTTGTTTCGTCGCTTCTTCTTTTCTCTAAAGGAGTTTCATCACCGCAGCTTCTTTTTTTTTATCTCCTTTCGTTTAATGGAGTTTCATTGCTGGGAACAACGGCAGGTTATTTAAGAGGAAACTCTATATGGCGGAACCTGAAAGAGGTAGGGATCACGAACTGTGAAGCATTTGGTTAAAGTTACACTTGATAGACAACTTCAAACGTTGATAATTGGACAGGTGAGTTTTTGATTGTCATAGTGGAACAACAATCTCATTCGTTGAAATTCTTAATTAGCCAATACTATCCACTTGCATTTACAGTTATCCCGTCTTCATATCCGCCCATAATGTCTCTGGGCTGCAGCAATACCCTTCTCACCAGATTGGCCTGCTGACTGCACAGATATTAATGACGTCATGGCGCTAGCGTGCCTCAAAATCACTGGATGAACACATTTGAAACAATCCTCAAAGCGGTGCTTCGAAAGCTCGACACGGTGTCAACATATCAGTATATCGAGCAGCCCATCACTAGTTTGTTTGCTGAGCATATTTGGCTCGTCGGGTTGAAGAAGTAAGCATGTGTGGTTGACAATGCCGAGTTTTTCACAGATGTTTGCAGGTAGAAAGTAACATGTGGAAATACTTTAATTACAGCACAGATGATAATAAAAGCTAATACAGCATGCAAGAAGAAGAAAAGAGTCTCTTGAGTTTCATTGCAGGACCAGCTGGATCAGCACTTCGCTGGCACCGTGACTGAACTTCAGGGACGTGTGGTCAGGGGCCATCATGAAAAGTAAAGAAAACTAATAATGATAACATAAAATAAAATTGTCCACTGGTCTGTGCTATAAATTTGTTTTCTGTGTGATCCCAATAATGTTGATCATTTTTACAGTCAAAATAGCTGAACTGGCACATTTTTTGTTTACATACAGGGGAAAAACGCGAGATGCGGCACCGACGAGACAAGTGCGCTCTCCCTCACATATTGGGTTGATGCTTGCAATTACCGTGTGCCTGTTGCTGTCTCTCTGCATGTCGCCAATATAATGTTCACAGACACGTTTATTATACACTCTGACTTCCCACAGTCTGGCTAATATCTTTAATGAATGTGTGTGACATAAAATCGCAGTGAAAAGGCAAAAGCGAGGCAGACGGTACAGTACCGCACTGAAAGCGGTGGATATGAGCCCAACAGGTGCTTGTTGCTGCTGTTCTTCTACGTAGAGGCTCTAGGCACCGATAAGGTAGCGATATCAGAAAGTCAAGTGCACTGTTGCGGTCCGTTTATTTTTATTTTTGTTCCAACTGACTGCCAAAATGGAAGATTAAGACTTTTAAAACTAATAGAAAATAAGGAGGTCTTTAACAAGAAAGTGACGGAGATTTTCGTGGAGAAGGATAGGCACATGGACTTCATTTACAAATAAAGGTAAGACCATAAACGGCTTTCAGTTTTATAAAAAGTGGGATCAGACCAGCAGGAGGTCGTTGAGCGAATGTTTTCACTGTGTGACTATCTGTGCAACAGACGTCGCTGGAACCTTAACAAATCTCTCGAAATGCGTGCTTGTTTAAAGATTAACACAGTAACTTGCACAAACTGGTTTCTTGGGTTGAAACATTTGATCTTGCTGACTGTACTCATTAAGCCACTTCATCTGCTTGATCATTGATAGTCAACATGTGTTTAATGGCATTATGAACCGTGAGTGTATTTTGTTGACTGAAACATAAATTGCATTTGAATATGTGTAGGCCAGCATCTATAGTCTTGCAACAGAAAAAAAATCTAAAATTATACTAATATTATGTAAAAAGACCAGAACCAAATAAAATAAAAATTAAAATTTTAAACACAGAACTAAATAAAAATTGTTGACTCCACTGAAAACTAGAATGAAATAAAAATTAAAATTAATTTTATAAAATAAAAACTAAAACTACAATTAATATCAGAACAGGAATATCACTGGGATGGATTGAACTAAGAGGATGTGTGCTCATCAAAGAGCATCAGCATTGGCATGGAATGACCCTCGTTGATGTTGAACAACAAGCTTGTAGGGCTGCAGACTCAAAACGAGCCTGTCACCCAGGGTTTGGAGTCCCTATGGTAACACAGCCACTGCTTAGGCAAGTAATAGGTGACAAAGTTTCACCCCAACAGGCAGTACTGGTGTTGGTTCAAAGCCGATTTGATAACCAGGGCAAACATCTTCCAGCTGAGGAATATAATAGTAACCAGCTATCACACTCACCTTTCAGTCTGAAGCTAGGCCAGTTACAAATGTTGGCAACCTTGGGGCACTGTGACTTAAACAACCCTTTGTCTACCACATAGCCTAAATATTTAGCCTCAATGCGAAATGACACTTTTTGGGGTTGATCTGTAGGACTACATTGCAAATGGTATGGACTGCTAAGACTTGCTGCAAATCCCTGCCAGGTTCTTGAATCAATAATTATATCATCTTAAGTAGGCAGCACTGACAGGCACTTGGTGGTCAAAGCAGTTTGTCGACCAGATGCTTGAAGGTGGCCTCAGCCCTGTGTAGCCCAAAGGGTAGGAAGTGATACTGCCCATGTCCACTGGGGTTCACTAGGTCTTTTCTTTTGCTGAGTTAGTCAGATTTGACGGAAGACGAAAAGTGGGAGTGTTTTGTGCACAGGAAACTAGATGGAAAGGAAATTAAGGCAAAAGCATTAAGAGGAGGCTTTTAAATTGTTATACGATGGAGCAAATGAGCAAGGGAGAAATGTTGTAGGTATAGAAGTGTAGAGAAATGGTGTAGGTATAGTAGTGACTGAAGAACTAAAAGATAAGTCTTGTCAGTGTGAATAGGATGAACGATAGGGAAAGGAGTGTCAAGCTGGGCCTTGGTGAGACTGTGTTTATGCTCCTCAATTGGGCTGTGAGAAAGAGGAGATGGATGTTTTCTGGGCTCAAATGAATGAGGAGCTTAGAGCAGTACAAGAGGGAAAAAAAAAATATTGTTGGTGGTGATCTAAATGGGCATGTGGGAAATAGAAGAGAAATCACAGAGAGGATACATGGAGGGTGGGGAGAGAAATGGGGAAGGGGAGAGGATAGTAGATTTTGCCATGGTATCTGATTTGGAAATATTTAACACCTTTTTGAAAAGAAAGTAAATCAACTTGTGACTTACGATATTGAAGGAAGGGGAGGTTAAATAGACTTTCTAACTTGTAGAAGATCTCATTTGAAAGAGATAATAGAATTTTAAAGTCATAAATGGGGAAAGTGTAACAGTGCAACATAAAATGGTGGCGATAGACTGGGAAATCAGAATCAGCACGAGAATAAAAGAAGGCAAGCAGCAACAACGATAAAATAGTGGAGATTAAAAGAGGACCACATGGAAAAAGATGATCCACTGTGGCAACCCCTAACAGGAGCCTCCAAAAAAGAAGAAGAAAAGAGGAAGGGCTTAAGTTTAGGGAGAAAGTTTTAAATGAAGTGCAGTCATTGGAGAGTGAGGAAGAATGGTGGGAAATGAATAGCAAAGAAGTATTAATAGGTGAATAAGTGTTGAGTAGAATGACAGGAAAAAGCCATGGGGACAAGAGAGAATGGTGGTGGAACAGAGAGGTGCAGAATGTGGTAGAGGCTAAGAAGGAAGCAAAGAATAAATTTGAACACTCAGGGATGAAGGAAGATAGAGAAATGTGTAAATAGAGAAACAATGAGGCAAACAGGGTAGTGTCAAGAGCCAAGGCACAAGTTTTGGAGGGGGTATATGGAAAACAGAAGTCAAAACAGGAAGACTGAATGCTTTTTAGTATAACGGCAACTAGGAACAAGGCTGGAAAGAATTTTATTCAGATATTAGGCTGACCCGCCTTTTAAGGCAACTTGAACAACAAGAAGTTGACCACTTCTTAAGGCAATTCAATATGTAGATCAATTTGCTATTTTATACAAACTCATTAATTTGGTTATATTGCATTTGAGTGGTATTACTTTAATACTCATAGTTTCTGTTATTTTTGTGATGAAATTTAAACTTTTTTTCTATATTGAGGTCGCCCTTTTGATCTCCCCTGATATTCACTACGCTTTGAGGCATTTGTACTCCTTCAACATTAATTATTTCCAGAGACATAATTTTGTCTATTTTTCCAGCGCATGGCGCACAAAAGCAAGGGAACGATGGGAGTATCAGAACTCTGCTCACATCATGTCGCTTCGTACCGCAAGCTGCAAGTAGTAAGTCTATGATAAGCGGAATACCGCTATGCTTTCCACTCATGGGACGGAAGGACAATCGCGAACGCTTTTATATAGTAAGAAAGAAGAAGAAGATATCGAACAGTCTGGAGTAGAAAATCATCTTTTACCTGGAAAAACAAAACTACAAATCCCATCGCATTGCAAAATGGACGGGGCGTGTGTGAAACTCCGCGCCTGCATAGCACTCACGGGACGGAAGGACAATCCCGGCCGCTTTTATATAGAAGGATAGAAGATGAAAGATGAGCAAGTTGTGGTCTTAAATGAGCATGACAGAATCAAGAATAAATGGAACAGGTACTTTAAAAAGCTGTTGAAGGAAGAAAACCGAAGAGTAGTATTTGGGGATGGAGTACCAAATGAAAGAGCTAGTGCCAAGAATAAGGAGGGAAGGAAGTTAAGGAGGCACTGAAAAGAATGAAAAATGGAAAGGAAACAGAAACCAGCAAAAGTGTGGAAAAGTTTAGGAAAAGAGGGAGTAGATGAGTTGTGGGATGTAATGCAGAAGATCTATGAAGAGAACAGAATACGGAAAGAGTGGAGGAACATGTGATTATACCCACTTATAATGAGAAGGGTGATATTCAGAATTGTGGAAACTATTAGGGGATAAAGCCGATGTCAGACACAATGAAAATCTAGGAAATTGTTATAGACAGAAGGCTTAGAAAAGAGTCCACCAGCAGTTTGGTTTTATGCCAAAGGAAAAACTCATGCAGCCTTTTCATTGAGACAGATGATAAAGAAGCATTGGGAAAAACAAAAAGGATTGCATGTGGTGTTTATAGATTTGGAGAAGGCTTTATGATAGAGGGCCACGTCAGCATGTCTGCAGGTGCACGAGAGAGAAAGGAGTGCCTGAGAAGTATATGAGAATTGTTTAGGATATGTATGAGAAAGTGAAAACTCAGGTTAAAAGCAGTGATGGGGTAACAGACAAGATCCCAGTTAGGGATATTCTTTTAAATCCTTACCTCTTTGATCTGGTTATGGATATGTTGAGTCAAGGGATATAAGGCTAATCCCTGGTGCATGCTTTTTGCTGATGACATTGTGTTGTATAGCACCAGAAAAGAAGAAGAATTAAGAGGAAAAAGTGAGGTAAAAGTGCCACAATAATTCTTTTTATTATAATCATTACATGCACTAAGCACCCTCCACTCCACACTACTCATAAATAATCACAATACTCCAATAACAATAATCAATCCTCTACTCCCAGACGCGTTGCCCTCCTACCACCCAGCTCAGCTCGCCGTCTCCCTCAGTCCTTTTATATTCCCTGACCCAGAAGTGTTCCCAATCCAATAGTCCACAAGTCCTTATTCCTTCCGGGTCAGGGTAAATAATGCTTTTCTTCACCCCGGAAGCCCGTCGCTCTTTCTGTGACGAACTTCTGGGTCATAGTGTGCAAATGAGTCCACTGGCCACCCAAGTGTCCAGCAGGGCTGTGCATAAAAACTACATAGTCCATGAGGCCCTGCTGGAATTCGGGCCCATCCATGCTCTCGGGAGAGCTCCTCCTGGCGGCCTGGGGGTGAGGGCCGGAATATCAAGCTGGCCATCCACTACAATAGGAAGAAGATAGAATATACAAGGTGTTATGATGATCAGGATTCAGAAGTCAGTCTGGAGAGCTATTGAAAAAAATAGATAAATTTAAATATCCAGGATCAGAGATGGAAAAATAAATTCAGAAATAACCCACAGAATGTAGTATGGATTGAACAGTTGGAAGAAGTATCAGAACTATTATTAAAAATTAAAGTAAAAATTAATTTATTAATCATAAAGCCAGTAATGATGTATGGAGCTGAGACATGGACAGTAAAGTGAGCGCAGGAGAAGAAGTTACACATGGCAGAAATGAGAATGGTGAGATGGATGTATGGAGTTACAAAAGGATAGAATAAGAAATAAGACAATCAAGGGTACAAAAAAATGGGAGAGATATTTAAGAAAGTATAGTAAAGTATGAAGAAGTGGTATCCATATCTGATGATGAGAGACAATGAATATGTGGGAAAAAGAGTGATGGGAATGGAAGTACAAGAGAAGAGAAAGCAAGGGAGGCCAAAACAGATATGAATGGGTAAAGTAAATGAAGATCTGAAGGAAATGGGATTGACTGGAAAAGTGGGGCAGGACTGAACTGTTAGGAGAAAGTTGATCAAGCATATCAAATCCCCATAAAGTGGTAAAAGATGAAGAGGAGGAGGAGGAGGAAAAAGAAGTATTCAGATTAATCTGCCAATAGCCCTTTGTCATGTCCAGGATGGACAGGTATCGAGCACTATCTAGGTGTTCCAGGACGTTGCTCAATCTGGGCATGGGATAGGCATTGAAACTGGAGACCAGGTTTAGCCAACAGAAGTTGTTACAAAAATGCCAGTTCCTGTCATGTCTAGGAACTAAAATGAAACAGCCATAGACAGGGCCATGGCTCCCTTCAATAAATCCTAAAGTCCAGCATCTGCTTGATTTTCAGCTCCGCCTCTGTCTCTTTTGTCTCCGGGAGGAGATATAGCTGCTCCCTAACTATGACCCATGGCTGGGTAATGATATCATGGTAAATGACCTCATGGCATCTCCCAGCTCATGTTTTTGTCCGAGGCTGAGTGTTTGTTTCTCCAAAACTAAGTTTGCCTTCGTCCAAGAAGAGCATCTCTCTGTAAACCCTGGGTGGTTCCGCTGTCTGTCTGGTTCCTCCAGGGTTTAAGGAGATTGAGTTGATGAACACACTTTTGCGGACATCAGTTTTGTTGGGATAGTACTGCTGTCAAACTTCAAAGGGCTGTGGCCAGTGGTTTGAGGAGCTTGGAGTAGGAAATGGATATCAGAAACATATCACTGTCCCCTGGGCAGAAATTGCCAGTGCTGCTGTTGTATTGCTTGAACAGTGCCCACTGCACTGTCTCCATGTGTTCTTGTACCAGGGGCCAAAGCTTAGTAAAATGAATGTGTAGCAAAGCTTAGTAAAATGATTGTGTAGCCCTACAATACCATTCAGATTGTTGCAGGAGGATGGAGGGACTGCCTCTTCCCAGCCCTTCTTTATGAGGTCCAGCAATCACTTGGCTCTCCTGTAAAGCAACTGTGATGGAGAAAAACCCGCTGATGTCCATGGCACCCTGGTGAACAAAATCCTACTTTTTGCAAAAATAGATTGATTTGTATAGAATGATTATAATAAAATTAATTAAAAAAATGAGAGGGAAGTGCTAGTCCCAGTCTCTCCTGTCTACCAACAGAACCTTCTTCAATATCTGCTTGAGCTTCTCTGATTAAAGTGCTCAAACAAACTGTGTCAGCAGGTTGTAGATGGACTTTGTAAGAAAGGTGATGAAAAGCAGTTTTGTGATTTACCTGAATGTCCCAGACATAAAGGCACCTCCTTGGAGATGTCAACTCTTTTAAAAACCACCTGTTTCCAGGCAGTTGTTTTAGAATTGACCATTTTCAATGGGATGGCCTCAGGATATGGAGTCTCAATCAAAGGCAATGGGAAGAAAAAAGCATGGTCTACCTGGGGTATTTTTGTTTATCTTTTTCTGAATTTACTAAAAGCATGGTAACGTTACATACAATTAAGTCGAACTTAACAGAACTAAATTCAATTCAACCCCTACCCATGAGAAAGAGAGGAAGGCCAACATTGAGAGTAGTAAAGAGGGAAAGAAGTCCTTCTCCCCAATATAAATGCTTATTCTAAAATGTTATTGATTAGATCCTTCCAGGTTTTAAAAAGGTTTTGAACAGATCCTCTACAGCAACAACAACATTTATTTATATAGCACATATTCATACAAACAATGTAGCTCAAAGTGCTCTACATGATGAAGAAAGAGAAAAAAAGACAAAATAAATAAGAATTAAAATTAGGGAACACTAATTAACATAGAATAAAAGTAAAGTCCAATGGCCAGGGAGGACAGAAAAAGCAAAAAAAAAAAAAAAAACTTTGGACGGCTGGAGAAAAAAAATAAAATCTGCAGAGGTTCCAGGCCATGAGACCGCCCAGCCCCCCCTAGGCATTCTACCTAACATAAATGATCTCAATCAGTCCTCATAGTATTCAGGGTTCTAATGGAAGAATTTAATGATGGCGGTCATGTGGACTATGGCCTTTAATCAATCAATGTAGGGACATCACGGTGCTTTGATTAGGTGGTGGTGGCACAAATCACCACCACATAAAACGGGAAAAAGAACAGAAAAGAAAGTAGGGGTACGGATTTTGTAGCCACCATGAATAATAATGATAATTAATTGAACATGCAGAGCATCAGGATTAAACTAAGATGAAGCTATGAGAAAGCCATGTTAAAGTAATGTGTTTTCAGGAGTATTTTAAAGTGCTACACTGTATTAGCCTGGCAAATTCCTATTGCCAAGTTATTCCAGATTTTAGGTGCATAACAGCAGAAGGTTGCCTCACCACTTCTTTTAAGTTTAGCTCTTGGAATTCTAAGCAGATACTCATTTGAAGATCTAAGGTTATGATTTTGAGTTTAAGGTGTGAGACCTTCCGAAATATAAGATGGAGCGAGATTATTTAAGGCTTTGTAAACCATAAGCAGTATTTTAAAGTCAATTCTAAATGACACAGGTAATCAATGTATTGACATCAAAACTGGAGAAATGTGCTCGGATTTTCTTTTCCTTGTTAAGATTCTAGCAGCTGCATTCTGCACTAGTTGCAATCGATTGATGTCTTTTTTGGGTAGTCCTGAGAGAAGTGCGTTACAGTAATCTAGCTAACTGAAAACAAATTTCTCAGCATCTTGCAATGTTATAAGAGGTCTAAGTTTTGCTTTATTTCTTAAGTGAAAAAAAATTGCTGTCCTAGTAATCTGATTAATATGTGATTTAAAATTCAGGTCAGAGTCAATAGTTACCCCAAAATTTTTTACCTCCGTCTTGATTTTTAATCCTAATGAATCAAGTTTATTTCTATTAACCTAATTATATCCATTATTGCCAATCACTAAAATGTCTGTTATCTCTTTATTTAGTTTGAGAAAATTACAACTCATTCATTCAGAAACACAAGACAGACATTGTATCAGTGAATCAAAAGAAAGTCAGGGTTGTCCGGTGCTATTGATAAATACAGTTGTGTGTCATCAGCATAGCTGTGGTAGCTCATGTTATGCCCCAAGATAATCTGACCTAATGGAAGCATGTAAATCGAAAAGAGCAGTGGACCCAGGATAGAGCCTTGTGGAACACCATATAGGATATTATGTGTCTTTGAAGGATAATTGCCACAACTAACAAAGAATTTTCTGCCTGCCAGGTAGGATTCATACCAATTTAAAGACACTGCCAGAGAGGCCTACCCATTGACTAAGGCAATTTCTAAGAATATTGTGATCAATGGTAAATAAAACTGCGATTTGTTCTGAAACCTGACTGAAACATATCAAGAATAGCATGTTTATTGAGGTGATCATTAAGCTGCATAATGACTGCCTTAAGAAAGGCAGGTTAGAAATAGGTCTACAATTTTCAAAAGCAGAGGAGTCAAGATTATTTTTCTTGAGCAGGGGTTTAACTATAGCAGTCTTAAGACAGTCTGGGAAGACCCCCATATCCAATGACGAGTTTACTATATCAAGAATACTATTAATTAGCACGCCCGATACTACTTTGAAAAAACTTGTTGGTATTGGGTCAATGATGCAGGTGGAAGGTATCAGTTGAGAAATTCATTATTCAACCCACTATATCCTAACACAGGGTCACGGGGGTCTGCTGGAGCCAATCCCAGTCAACACAGGGTGCAAATCCCGCAGGACACACGCACACACACACACAAACGGACACACCAAGCACACACTAGGGGCAATTTAGGATCGCCAATGCACCTAACCTGCATGTCTTTGGACTGTGGGAGGAAACTAGAGGAAACCCACGCAGACACAGGGAGAACATGCAAATTCCATGCTGGGAGGACCTGGGAAGTGAACCCAGTGCTGTCACTGCAGCAGTGTGCCGCCCCAGTTGAGAAATTGTTTTATATATATCAGTTAAATCTATCCTGGTGAAAGAATTAAATTTGTTTATAATGGAGTACCGGGGTTTAAGAGGATCAGTATTGGGAAGATGTACTATATTATTTCTAATATCATTAATTTTATTTATAAAAAATATAGCAAAAGTCTCACGTTTCAATGGAAGTATTTTGGGGGAATTCCATTGAGTGACCTGGGTTCAGCAGACGATCAATTGTAGAGAATAAGACTCTGGGATTACTAGCATTGTTATTTATAATTCTACAGAAATAACACCGCCTCTCAAGACAGACTATGTTGTTGTATTCTGTTATTTTAACGTTCAATATCTCATAGTGGCTAATCAGTTTAGTTTTTCTCTATTTACACTCAGCCCTCCGGCATGTTCTCTTTAGATCAGACCCTCTTTGAGTCTTCCATGGTATAACAGTGTTAGAAGATTTTTTAACAATCTTTTCAGGTGTGACTATGTCAGTAGCAGCTCTCACCTTAGTATTAAAATTTTAAACCTTACTACTTATTATTCTCAGTATTGTAGTAAGCACTACAGACAGACTGGTTGCTTAGAATATTTGTATATTTTGAAGCTGCTGAAGAATCAAAGAATTGTTTTTTAACAATATGCTTCTCGTGAATATTTTCTATCATTATTTCTATATTAAATAGTAAGAGAAAATGGTCTGATAGACCAATCTCACTGGTCTGCTTCACATCAACTTTTAGTCCTTTAGTAATCACTAAGTCTAATGTATGACCTGCTTTGTGTGTAGGCTGACTAATGTGCTGGCTCAAATCAAAAGAGTCCAGGAGGTTCATGAATTCTTTTACTTTTGGGTCACACTGATTATCATTATGAAAGTTAAAGTCACGTGTCATAGTTCGTAAGTACAATTGACACCAAGTCTGAGAATTCCTCAAAAAAAGACGCATTGTATTTAGGAGATCTATACACAGATAATACTAGAAATTGAGAAACTCCATAAATACAAATGGTAAGATACTCAAAGGACTTGAATTTACCAAAACTGACATCTTTACACTTTAACAGGCTCGAGTAAATGTTTGCTAAACTGCCGCCTTTCTTACCTTGGCAGTCTGCATCAACAAAGCTGTAATTTGGAGGCGCAGATTTAGTTAAAACAGCCGCACCATCAGAGATAAGCCTCGATTCACTTAGTGCGATAATATCAATTTTTCTATCACTAAAAAGATCGTTGATGGAAAACGTCTTGTTGGTTAATGCTTTAACATTTAATAAAGCCATATTTAATGTTTCGGAAGAGCAGAACTCAATTATGTGTGCTATCGGTATTCTAGATATTTTAAGTTATTTTTATTAGCGCCGCTCTGTGCGTATTTTTATTTTATCTATAATCTGGTTTTATAGTTTCAATACTTTGTTCATCTAGAGGTGTAATCGTAATTAAGTTATTCGTGTTTATGCCGCACTGCCTAGTTTTTTTACATGCATTGAGGTTAGTCATTACAGTATTAATGCAGTACACTTTGGAGGAAGATTTTCTTACTGAATTATCACTTTCTAGCAAAGCATTATGGAAAGGGATATGAGAGGGTCAAGAGACACAAATTACCTTGGCGAGGTGTTTGGAGAGGACCTGTGCGCCGAATCTATTTGGATGCAGACCATCCCACTTCTCCCAGAAGACGTCTCAGTTGTCTACGAACCTGATGTTTTGACTCTCGCAGAAGCCTTTCAGGCAGATGTTTATTGCCAGCAGACGACTTCTAACGAGAGGTGGGGGACCCAAGATGAAGATTCTTGCAGCCGGGGTCCTCTCCTTCATGGCTTTAATTAGTGCTGAGAAGTCTGCTTTGAGAATCTCCGACTGAATCTCATGTCATTCTCCCCGGCGTGTATCGCAATGCCCTGTTCTTGTGCCTTTTGAAGACTGTCAGCGCTCGTCTCATAACATCTCAGACACGAGCACTGGGAAAACAACAGACAAAAGAGTTCTGATTAGGGCAAGAGATATTTAGGTTCCGTACAATTGAATCTCTAATCACAAATACATCACCCGGGGCTGAAGGCAAACTGGGGGCGCGGAAAGGGTCAAACCGGTTTCGGATGGACATGCTTGCCTGTGCGATGGAAGTGTTCTAGCCTTAAACCTCTGCCTGCATAGCTGAAACAGGCTGTGTTCTTCATTGTTGACGTTGTCACTCCGACGACAAGGCGCAGGGGTAAAGCTCACTTGGCCTTAAAAATGAGCGGCACAATGTGGAGTCGGTTGATGTTACTGAACCGCGATTTACTATGACGATTTCAAATGTCGGGGAGGATTTTTCCAGCAGACGAGCCATCTCTCAGGTGCCTCCGTCTGGACAAGAGTTTCTGGATATCGAGAACCAGAAGTTCTTTGACGATGCGGTTCATCTCACAGTCGGCCATTGTCTGCTTCTGCTTCGTGCCCTAGGAAAGAATGAGAGAGAGAGAGAGAAGTTAATCAAGAGTAAAACATCTAATTGAGAATGTGATTTTCACCAATTTCAAATAGTATATAACATCAGTTGCCCAATGACTTAAAAGAGGTGTGCTTGGATTCTTCCAGTTCAGCAAGATAAGTCTACATGTGAATAGTGAAGTAAAGGCAATTACAGTTTGTTTGCCTTTCTTTACTTTAAGCCCATCTGGGAGTACACCAATCACAGCTATTAATGAATTAGGAGTGATTGTGACACCAAGGCTGTCTGATAGGCATTTACAACTTCTTGTCCAGAATGATGTTAATTTGGCACATGCCCAAAACATGTGGCCTAGTGAGTCTGGATCTTGCCCTGGAAACATTTTAGACAATTTAAACAAGATAGATACACACACTGACTAAAAGATTTTATGTTGAATTCAACTCCTTTTCTGAAGTGTTGTGTTGAGAGATCATTTTCCCACTGTACTCTGGGATCTTTAAAAGGAAGGGATTTTAAAATTGTTTTATATATTATAGAAATGCTGTCTGATTCGTCAAGGCTGGTCAATATTTTCTTCTAGAATCAAAATAGGAGGGAGGTGAAGACAATTGGGCAGATTTAATTTAGCAAAGTTTCTGATTTGCAGGTAATGGAAACAATTGTGTTGATAGGAAGCTAAATTTGGAGTTTAATTGAATGTAGGATGCAAAGACATTATTTATATAGAAATCTCTTAAATGATTTAACATTAAAAACTGCAAGTTTGACAGGGAAGAAAAAGGTGGTTATCATGTAGAAATGCCACAGATAAAATATCCTCTAACTTGAAGTGCTTCCTACATTGGTTCCATATTCCGAGGGAATGAAGGACAATTGGGTTGTTATTATATTGATAATACCTTATATTTACTGGTGTACAAAGCAGGGAATTTAAAGAAGTACTGCAGGATTTCATTTCTATTGCATGCCAGGCTAGTGTGTGTTCATCTATTTGTGTCAATGTCCAGGTTTTTATAGCTTGTAATAAATTGAAAATTAGGTAGAGCCATGCCACCTTCGCATTTAGGTCATTGTAGGGTCGCCCTTTGGATGCATGGATATTTTGAATTCCAAATAAATTAAGTAACAATTCAATCTAATTTCTTAAAAAAATGTTGATTTATATGGAGATTTTTGAAACAGAATCAGAAACTTAGGGAGGATATTCATCTTGATACTATTAATTTTCCCTGCTAAAGTAAGAAGGAAGGTAATCATCTATGCAAGTCTTAAGTTTTTCCAAGCAGACAGCAACATTTTTTTCAAAAAAGAGCTTTATATTTACTCCTAGTTATTTAAACTAATCTGCAATGATAAAGGGAAAGGTGTCCAATCTAATGTTGTTTGCTACAGAATTCACTGAAAAAAACGCACATAAAAACAGAATTTTGTGGGTCAGATGTATATAGTGATATTTTCTGTTCATGTCCTTCTATAAAAATCGCCTTTATCTCTGTTGCATTTCCAAAGTAAACAGCCTATGAATGGCAATTGCTAATAGCAGTAGTGACAAGGGGCATCCTTGTCTAGTATAGTGTTTTAGCTTAAAATAGTCAGAAAAAATGTTGTTAATACAAACTGAAGCTTCTGGACTGGTTTATAATAGTTTGATCCATGCACATATGTTCAGGCCAAACCCAAACGTATGTAATGTGGTGAATAGGTAGTCCCATTCAACCATATCAAATACTTTTTATACATCCAAAGATAATAAGATCTCTGGAGTGTTAGACTTTATGGGTGAATATATTAAATAGGCATAGAAGATTGGAACCTAAGTGTCTACCTTTAATAAATCCGGTTTGGTCTTGTGATATTACCGAAGGGAGTACTTTCTCAATCCATCTAGCTAGAACTTTGGAGAGTATCTTGACATCATTATTCAGAAGTGAGATTGGTCTGTATGATACCAATTGTAATAAGTCCTTGTTTTTCTTAGGAAAAACAGTAGTTAACGCTTGACGAAAAGCTTGAGGTAGAATTTTATTGTCTCTGACTTCTATAAATGTTGCTAATAAAAGGGGAGCTAACTTAATTGAAAATTTTATAAAATTCAGAAAAGTAATAGTCAGGACCTCGAACTTTCCCGCTCTGAAGTGAGTTCATAGTGTTGAGTAATTCTGATCGTGTCAGAGGTTTATCCAATTCCTCTACACTGAGAGTATATGGCTGTGGTATCCATAATGTATCAAAAACACATTAGTTTGTGTCTTGTATTCTTTAAACTGAGTAGAATAGAATGACTTACACTAGTCTCTAAATGTGTGCATTATGTTTTTATGGTCAATGCTTTTATCTCTGTCTGTGTTGGTGATTACTGATATTGCACTGCAAACTTCCTACTTGTGGATCTTTTGACCTACGATATTAGTTTTCTCTCCGTTTTCATAGTGAGGATGTCGTGATTTTAAAATGAGCTGTTCTATTTCTTTTGTTGTCAAGATGTTGAGTTCTGATTGCAAACCCTGTCTTTTCCTAAAAAGTGCCTCATTTGGAGACCTCGCGTGTTCTTGATCTATTCTGATAATTTCACTGATTAACTCTGAGGCCTTCTTGGTTTCCATTTTATTTTTATGGGAAAGATATGAGATAATCAGTCCTCTTAAAAATGTCTTAAGAGTTTCCCAGAGTATTCCTGCAGAAACTTCTGGAGATTGCATTTGCCTCTAAAAAAGAATCAATTTGCTTGGATATAAATTCTTTACAGTTCTTGTCAGCTAATAAATGGGTTAAAATGCCAGCTCTGAGATGAGTACACAAATAATCTGTGAAAGCACATTTTTAAAACAGAAACATTTTTCATATTTTAGTAGTAAATGAACAGATTATTGCAGAAACGGAACACACATGAAATGCATGTGTTTCAAATAATGATCTATTATTTCCACTCTAAAACTCCAGCACTTCGCTCCCAGATAATCAAGGCATGAGCTAGGAGAACTTTGTGCACGTTCTGCGGCAGTGGGGGGATGGAGTAGTAGGTTGCTTGCTGCTTGTCTTTATCGGCACATTTACAGGACAAAAGACGCTGGCGGAGAGGTGCGAACGGAATTAAGGTTGGCAGGATCCACAAGTTTTTTCATAGGCTCTGGTAATTCTAGTGTTAAGTGAGTCTCCTGTAAAAATACGATCTTGGTATTTATACCTGGTGCGTGAGAGAACACTTTCTTTCTCTTTAATTCATGATTGAGACCTTTGACATTCCAGCTCATAAAGTTCACTGTTTGGTCATAGAGAAATTGCTTCTGAACTTTTCTTGTCATTTTATGGTCTTAAATTAAGGTAGTACATTATTACATATGACAGCTTTAAACTTAATTCCAATATTGCCAGGAGTTATGGCTATGAAGCCTATTGTTGTGTTGGCACTTATAATTGTGGGAATGAAAAGGACAGATCAGAAATAGCTTGCCCTCTTTCTCTCCTCCCCTAGACCCCCGCCCCCATTTTGCTTCCCCAAGTGAGGCTAGACCACAAAGTCCCAGTCCTCTGACATGCCTAGACACAGAGCACATCCAGAACAAAACCCCAAGCAGTAGTGCATAAGGAATAAAGTAGAGATATCTATTGGCAATACAGTCCAAATAGTATAAATCTATACTAATAAAAGGCAAAGCCCTCACTGACTCACTCACTCACTCATCACTAATTTTCCAACTTCCCGTGTAGGTGGAAGGCTGAAATTTGGCAGGCTGATTCCTTACAGCTTACTTACAAAATTTGGGCAGGTTTCATTTCGAAATTCTACGCGTAGTGGTCATAACTGGAACCTATTTTTCTCCATATACTGTAATGGACTTTAGCTCAATGGCCGTGGGGGGCGGAGCTGCGTGTCACATCATCATGCCTCCCACGTAATCACGTGAACTGACTGTGAACGCAATACGTAGAAAAGAAGGAAGAGCTCCCAAAGAGCGCTGAAGAAAAATGCATACAAGCTTATTCATAAGTGCAGCTACTACGGAAACAAAGCACGGTGTAAACTGTAAGTTTAAATTAAGTTTATGGACACGCTCCCGCTGCCGTTTGTCATGCCTTTGTCGAATACTTTATTCACGAGATACAAGTTTAATGAGAAGACACAAGGTATAAACGAGACTTTGGATCACTTTGTAACGGAGTTAAAATTGCTGTAGCGAGAAACTTTTAAGTGCCGGATCTTAGCTGACATTAAATAAAGCCGTGGACATCGCAACATCGCACAAGAGAGCAGCTCACGTGAACTGACTGAACGCAGTATGAGTGATCACTTCCATGCATCAAACCTGTTCAAAAAACACATTACACAATTGACAAGGTAGGAAAAGAATATACTCCGAGCTGAGCTCCACAGATAATGCGGTCTTGCGGAAGCAACTTTGTCACGCTGCCACCAAATACTCACAGAAAAATCCACAAGTTAATACACACGCTGTCTCTAGAGTTTCTCCACACTCAATGTATTCCTCGCATCTCCGTTATACCCTCTGATCTCCCATTTCAATTCAGATGCCTCCAATTTCCAGTAAGGCTCTGCTGTGAGATGACAAGTAATAAGTCTCAGGGACAGACCCTACAAAAGGTTGCCATTGATATCAGGCAAGATTGCTTTTCTCCTGGACAACTATACGTTGCGTTCTCAAGAGTGAGCTGGCGCAGCTTCGTCATATTACAACCGGAGTGCTGAACTGACAACGTGCTATATAAAGAGAACTATAACAATCGTAATAAACAAAGAATAAAACAGTGGAGAACCCATGGATTAAATAAAAAGGCAGCTTCCTTGGCGAAGCAAGGAAAAAAGATAGCCTTATATGTGGTTCGTTTATAAAACAGTGGAGAAGCTGTGTAAAGGCTGCTTCACAAAAAACCAGCAGAGCGCCTTATATGAGCAGGCAGTCAGCTAAAGAAGGGAATCAATAAATATCTATAATCGTAATAAACAAACAAAAAATAGCATACAAGCCACGGATTAAATAAAGGAAATGGGTACCTGAACAGTAAAGTAAGTCTGAAATAGCTACACAATAACTATAGCAATCGTAATAAACGAACAATAAAACAGTACAGAACCGCGAAGCAAGGAGAAACGACGGCCTTATATGGCGTTCGTTTATAAAGCAGCGGAGAAGCTGTGTTAAGGCAGCTACACAAAAAAACAGCAGAGTGCCACACTCTGAATATAATCCTCACATCATCATTATACCCTCTGATCTCCCATTTCAATTCAAATGCCTCAAATTTCCAGTAAGGCTCTGCTTTGCGATGACAATTAATAAGTCTCAGGGACAGACCCTACAAAAGGTTGCCATTGATTTGAGGCAACATTGCTTTTCTCCTGGACAACTGTACATTGCATTTTCAAAAGTAAGCTCAGTGCACAGCTTGGTCATATTACAACCGGAGTGCTGAACTGACAACGTGGTATACAAAGAGATCCTTAACAGATAGTTATTGGTATATTTTCCCTCAGTTTAAAAAGGTTTTCTTTTCTTCTTAATAAAAATTTAAAAGCAGTACTTTGTCGCTGCGAAGCACAGGGATTTTGCTATATACAGTATATATATATATATATATATATATATAAGTATATATATATATACATATATATATATATAGATGTAGATATGCATATATATATATATTGTGGTGGATGGCCAGCTTCAAATTCCGGCCCTCACCCCCAGGCCGCCAGGAGGTGCTCTCCCAAAGAGCATGGATGGGCCCCGAATTCCAGCAGGACCTCATGGACTATGTAGTTTTTATGCACAGCCCTACTGGATACCTTGGGGACCACTGGGAGTCGCTGTCGGGAGGCCAGTGGACTCACTTATGCCCTATAACCCGGAAGTGCGTCATAATCCCATGACAGGAAGAAACAACGTGAAGATAAGGACTATTTACCCTGACCCAGAAGGAATAAGGACTTGTGGGCTGTTGTGCAGGAACACCTCCGGGTCAGTGAGTATAAAAGGACCATGGGAACTCTCAGACAATGAGCTGAGCTGGGTGGTAGGAGGGCAATGCGTCTGGGAGTTGGAGGATTGTTATTGATTTATTATTGGAGTATTGTTTATTAATAAGTAGTATGGAGTGGAGGGGATTAGTGCACGTAATTATTATAATAAAAATAATTATTGTTGGACTTTTACCTGGTGTTTGGCGTGGTACCTGAGGGTTCAAGGTAGCGATAACGCCCCCTACTGCCACAATATATATGTATGTATGTATATATGTATGTGTATATATATGTAGATATGTATATATATGTATATATTTGTGTCTGTGTGTGTATATATATATATATGTGTGTGTGTGTGTGTATGCATGTATATTTATCTGTATGTATGTATGTGTGTATGTATATATGTATATGTGTGTGTGCATGTATGTGTGTATATGTATGTGTAGATATATGTTGATATGTGTATATATGTAGATGTGTACATGTATATATATATCCCTGACCATCTCATCTTCGTTTGCATAAGCACAGTCCTTCACCCGTGAATATTTAGTGGCAGTGTTTCTATTGGATTGCCGCTGACGGACGGCCTTATATGGGCAGGCACTAAATTACAAACGCCAGCGGCAGCCTGTCTATGAACTTAATTTAAACTTTAGGTTTACACCATGCTTTGTTTCCGAAGTAGCAGAACTCATCAATATGGTTGTATATGTCACTTGCTCGCTTCTTATTGTTTCGCTGCCTTTTCAATTATATAATGCATGTTTTCTTCAGCGCTTTTTGGAGGTCTTCCTGGTTTTCTATGTACTGCGTGATTACGTGAAAGGCGTGATGATGTCACACGAAACTCCGCCCCCACGGCGTTCAAGCTCATCTCCATTACAGTAAATGGAGAAAAACAGCTTCCAGTTATGACCATTACGCGTAGAATTTCGATATAAAACCTGCCCAACTTTTGTAAGGAAGCTGTAAAGAATGAACCTGCCAAATTTCAGCCTTCCACCCACACGGGAAGTTGGAGAATTAGTGATGAGTCAGTCAGTGAGTGAGTGAGTGAATGAGTGAGTGAGTGAGTGAGTCAGTGAGGGCTTTGCCTTTTATTAGTATAGATGACAGCAACACTCATAACAGTGACAAAACAATTATTGTAAATCATGTTACGTTATTTTTAAAATGTTTCCTTTTCTTTTTCATTACTTCTTTAACACACTACTTCTCCGCTGTGAAGCGTGGGTATTTTGCTAGTCTAGAATATAATCTTGAACAAGCCTGAAAGAATTAACCCAGGGTGTGATGTTAAACAGTACCCATGGAGAAGCAGATAACGTATGATAGTACAATCCTAATATAATAAATCAAGGGTGTGATTTTACACAGTCACATTTGGGGTTAAGAAAAAAAAATTCATATATATGTACACTAGGGGGCTCTGACCCCTGCTCGCTTCGCTCGCCCAGCCCCAGGTTTGGTTTACCGGATATACAATTTAAAGAGATTATTATTTTCAAGAGAATTGCTACATATGCATTATTTTCACTTTTACTTTAAAACTTTTGTAAAAACAATACTTTTCCTTTATTTCCTGCCCTGGGCATAGTTACATCACTTTCTCGCAGGACGTTTTATGCTGCTCGTGTTGTGAAGAGGGTGCAGCTGAACACACGCTAAGGAGATGCCTTCGGATCATCTGCTGTCTTTCTGCTGCTGGTGAGCTGCCTGTTCTGCTTGTCTCGCTGCCCAATCATTTCAAAGCCTGTACAGCAGCTGTCCTTTTGCCACTTCGTGTCTCTGCCGCTCACGTTATGAAAGTGGGGGAGGGGTTTAGGGTGGCTGAACGCATGCTAAAGTGATGCGGTCGGTTCATCTGCTGGCTTTCTGCTGCTGACGAGCTGTGTCTTTTGCTCATTGCTTGTCGTTGTTTTAAGACCTGGGAGGACATGAAACATGTCTGCCAAAAGCAATCCAACAACTGCTAGGTTAGATGTTTGTGGACTTGTTTTAAATGATGTCTCACTGCCTTGTCTCGCGTGATATTGTAAAAACAACACTTGTCCTTTATTTCCGGCCCCAGGCGTAGTTAAATCTCTTTCTTGCAGGACGTATAACGCTGCTTGTGTTTTGAAGGGTTGCTGAACGCACACTAAGGAGATGTCATCGGATCATTTGTTGTCTTTCTGCAGCTGCTGCTGCTGCTGTCGCGCTGCCCGTCAATCATTTTAAAGCCTCTAGAGCAGCTGTCCTTTTGCCACTTTGTGTCTCTGCCACTCGCGTTGTGAAGTGGGGGATTGGGGGCTGAACACACGCTAAGGAGAAGTGGTTGGATCATCTGCTGGCTTTCTGCTGCTGGCAAGCTGCATTCTTCACTTTTCATTGTTTAAAGAGCTGGGAGCAAGTTAAAGTGTCTCTCGCAGGACTTCAGATTGTCTTCCGAGAAGATCACGTTTCGTCTCCCTAGTCTCCCTCTCAAAGAATTTTTTATAATATATATATACAATACAAAACAATTACAATTTATTTTTGTATAGCCCAGATTCACACAAGGAGTACCACAATGGGCTTTAACAGGCCCTGCCTTGTGACAGACACCCAGCCTGGATTTTCTAAGATGACAAGGAAAAATTTCCAAAAAGAAAAAAAAGCTTGTAGGGGGAAAAAAATGGAAGAAACCTTGGGAAAGGCAGTTCAAAGAGTGACCCCTTTCCAGGTAGGTTGGGCGTGCAATGGGTGTCAAAAAAAAGGGGGTCAATACAATACACAGAATAGAACACACATAATCCTCAATACAACAGTGTAATAGAAATACAGTATTACAAGTACAAAGCAGAATTCAACAACAGATGATATCAGTCCAGGGGCCTCATGTATAAACGGTGCGTATGCACAAAAATATTGCATACTCCCTTTTCCACGCTCAAGTGCAATGTATAAAACCTAAACTTGGCGTAAAGCCACGCACATTTTCACGGTAGATCAGTCCCTTGTGTACACAAGTTCTCTGCTTGGTTTTGCAAGCTGGCAGCACCCAGTGTCAAAGCAGTGCTAGTATTCCTGTGTGGTTTCCCTTTATTTTTTAGATTCACATCCCTGATGTGGCTTTATTAAATACACTGAAATTAAACATATATCATTTATTAGTTTAAGGCATCTGATTGTAATCAACCCGTAACCATATAATTGTGCACTGAATGAACAAACTATTCCAAATAATATAGCTGCTTTAGTTTTGTTACTCTCAGTGCACCACTGAATATTTAAATCACTGTATCTGAGTGTGGAATCACAGATCTACAGTAGCTGAACGGAAAAAGGATTATTGGGATACAGCATTTAGCACATGCTGCCTCAGCCATGTGCACAGTCTATTTGAACTTTACCCATATAGTACGGCAAATGCTTCAAAGCCTTTCCTGTAGGGACCTTGCACTTCAAAAACAGTTTCATTCCAAGAGCTCTAAATGCACTCAAATCAGTCCATTAAGTGATCCTGGTAGAACTGTTTGTACTTATCAGTGTAATTGCCTCACTGTAAACTTGCAGTACAGTTATAATATTGCAAAAACCTGAGCCACTTTATAAAGCGCGTATTTACATGATGATGACTGGCTTCTAAGTCAATTCAGTTTTCCAAGCGCTATCTGTTTGGAGCTCTTAATGTCATTTTTAAGATGGAATGCAGTACAGTATGTTTATTACATTATACAGATAAATTTTAAATTTCATTTAAATAATGTATATTGTTAATAATTAAACATGTGAGGACACGGTGGACAGCAATAGCGATGAGCTGCTGCCCCGTTCAGGGATTGTTACTGCCTCGTGCTGTATGCTAGCTGGGATTGGTGCAACCCTGGAAGGATAGATGGATGGAATAATTAAACATGTACTACATAGATATTTCAATGTTCCATAAGTTTTGAAGAATCGGTGTTCTAAGCTTACAAATGGCTTGGCATCTATTACAGAGCTGATTGTGTGGCGACTGGTTACTTGGAGAAAAAAGAAAGGACAGGAATTGGAGATTAGTACATTTGAGAGAGATAGTACTGCTGCAATATACTGTTTCATTGAAGGTTGTGCGCGGTGCAGGAAGCATCTTGCGGGAGGCAGGAACAATCTCTGGACAAGGCACCAGCTCATCACTAATACTGCTGCATCTTTTCCCCATTTTTAATACATGCTTTTATTCCTATCATTATGAAAATGATATAAACTATACATCTTAATATTTAAATTGTTCAGAGAGTTGTAATATCATGAATGTAATGTATTCTGTATCCTTTTGTCGCAAGGGAAAGTTTGTTTAAGAAGCACGTAGTGATTCACACACAAAGAGCACATAGAAGAACACATAGAATATGAAGAATTTAATCTGCTACTTTAGCTACAATGGGATCTGAGAAACTATTAAAAAATGATTTTAACATGAAGTTTATGACATTCAACTTTAATGACAAAATAAACTTTGTGATTAAAGTAGAAATTTTGACATTAAAGTTGACATTTGGACATTTTTTTCAACTGTGTCCCTATTTTGTTTTTCATTTCTCTGTACTCTAATATGCTTCCATATTACACTCAGAAGGTTGGCTGCGACTCATCTTTTCATGGAGACTTTGATATCTGATCACTTCTTATTTATTTTGGGCACTTTATGACTTTCTGAACTTGAACTTTCGAGTTTCTCTGTTACTCTGTTACTTGATCAACTTCCTTTTGTTGTTTATATCACTGCTTAAACCAACAAATAGTATGTTTTTCCTTGCCTCTACTTGGTATTAACCAAAACATTAGTGGCTATTTATATTGATTTGAATATTCAAAGAGGTGAAATTCTGGGAGGAGTCTGGGTGGTGTGCCAGGCGCATGTACGTGCGTTACTTTTCACACTGACCAGGATTTATGTAGCAGAAGAACGTGGAAGTTGTTGTATGCAGAGATTTATGTATCTGGATTTTTTATACACACGCACATTTCCGCTTTTGTACGTACACCATGTTTTAGTGTGAATTCTATGCACAGTGTTATGCATGAGGCCCCAGCTAGGAGAACAGTGCCAGATATACTAAGCCAGGTTTCAGTGAGAAGACACAGATCAGATTTTGTACTTAATATAATATCATTTACCAAAACAGCTTTACTTCCAAGATAGCAATTTTTCACTAAGTAGCATTTAAAACTGCATACATCTTTCTGAACTGGTGGTATATTTTTTGTTTTAATTACAGCTAGATTTTTATTACAGGTGCCCCTGGTGGAGGTTCTGGTTTTATCTCTTGGTTTAATTATACACCTTATGCTGTGGTCATCAACAAGGTCTGCAACATGGCTAAATTTATTGGATGCCCCACAACAGGTATTATGGGTAACAGCTTCAGGAATATATATACCCACATACGTAAATACATATATATACACATTTAAATATAAATTATAAGTATAATTATAATGGTAATTAAAATATTAAAGTCGCAGCGAAGGAAATGGAATGTACAATTACAGAAAAAGTCTCATTGCAGATAGGCCAAATTGCAGGTGAAATCTTCTTTGCCTTGCCAGGACACAATGTGTCTTACGATTGTATTTCAAAACGCGTCTGGATCAATATCTTTAGTTCTTTTTTGCTTCATCTGGAGAACTAAAAATTTAGAACTTGCCTTGAATACTCTCAGTTTAGCAGGATACAAGAGGCTGTATCTGATTTTGGGTTTCTGTAAACACTGTTTAATGCTGTAAAATGCAATACTTTTAGCAGCTGTTGAATGTGAAAAATCAAGGAAAATGTGAATGCAGTTATTTTCAAATATAATCTATTGCTTCAAATTTAGTTTAGATTGTAATTTGTTAAAACTAGGGGGCTTTCCCTTGCTTGCTTCGCTCGCCAACCCCCGTGTTTAGTTTTCCAAATACACACTTTTAAGATTTTTTTTTCTTTGGACTTCTGTGAAAACAATATTTGTAACCTTGCGAGTCCCAATATGCTGATTCTTTTTAATGAGGTCAATGAGACATGTGTTTAATGACTTTGTACCATAATTCAGGATAGGTTTCTCTATTTGGAATTTCAGCACAGACAAAACGATCTACATCATCAGCAGTTAATATTTTTTTTTACAAAGCAACCAATAAATGCATGTGCACTAAACTCCGTTTTTGAAATTCTCAAGATTCTTTATTTGTCACATGCATAGTTATACAGGACAACACGCAGTGAAATGCATCCTGATCCGCTTATCCAAAACTGTGCAAAGTTATAAGAATATCAGATAGATTAACAAAAAGTCATAGATTGAAGGATAACAGTATAGTAGAACATAATAAATGAGTAAAATTATGTGAATAATGTAGAATTAAGTGTTATGGTGCAATAGTGCAGTGATTATTGTGCAAAACTAAAGTTAGACTAATGCATAGTTAAATGTGGCAGTTTGTTTGCGCTACTGCGATCTTTACTTTCTTTTTTTATATTTTCTAATTTTCCTACTTTCATATCCTTTAACTTTCTCCACATGTGTATAACGCCAACTTTTTTTTTTGAGCCTTTCTAATTTTACTGCTTTCATAATCTCTAACCTGCTCTGCATGTGTTTAGCGCCGACCTTTGTAAACGTCTTTATGAAGTTCTACTTTGTCTTTTACTCTTTGTCTTTTAATTCTGAGCCGGATTGGACGTGCTTTGTTTTCCAATTCCACTTGTTCCGGGCTGATAATTACTTTCCTTATTTTCTGAATTTGCACCTCGATTATTCTTTTTTGCTCATTTTTCTCTCCAATGCTCTTGAGTCTCTTTTCTCCACGCTGGTTTTTTCTTCGCTTAGATGTCGACATTTCATTTATAACGTACTGTCCTTATCCACTTTATATGCGCTGAGAGCCCTGAATCTGTGTGTGCTCAAATCCTTTAGACAGCTGAATGTTTTGATGCCTCTTGGCTTATTTAATATTGCTTCTAAGTAGGGCGTGTCTTGCAAGAATCTCATGTTCTACGTCATCGAGAGGCGGTCCTGGCACAAAGTCTCATGTTTAAGGTCTCCGGCGAGACGCTCTGTGGCCATGGGTTTTTTTTCTCCACGCTTTTCTTTCTTCTTCGTTTAGTCGTCGATGTTTCATTTCTACCCTATTCATTTAATTCCTACCCTATTTATTTCTACCGTATTGACCTTATACACTTTATATGCATTGAGAGCCCTGGAGCTGTGTGTGCTGTGTGACTGCCTTTGCACCACTGATTTGTTTTTTCTGCCTGTGGTCTTATTTGTTGATATTGCTTGTAAGTAGGGCGTGTCTTGCAAGAATCTCCTTCTATGTTCCCGTGAGATGCACCGTGGCAAGTCTCTTTCGTCTTGTGGGTCTTTTAAATGTCTTCCGAGAAGATCACGTATTGTAGCCTTGCTTTTGCTTTCCAGGACAGGATTTCTTTTTATAATAGAGAGATGTACAATGAGGCTTCTAGGTTTTGAGGCATTCGATTCACGTATGTGGTAAGCATGCTGATATCTGTGTCTGATTTGAAATTTTCTCCAATTATTTGAGAGAATAGTTAAGTGCTGAATTTTACTGTGTTTAGGCTTTTACTGTTTTCAATTCTGACATTATTTCTTCTATATCTGTCTTCCAGCACAGCTAGTCTGCCTCCAAGCACTTTGCATTCGGATTTTGTAGCCACTGCTTTTTCATCAGAGGCAGAAGCCAATTGTTCAACTATTTCAATATAAGTTGTGAACATTTGCTATAAGCTGAGCAGCAAGTGCTCTAAATTTATTTTCAAACATAACATTTTCCTGTATTTTTTCCTCAATTTTTTTCTAGCATACCTTTAAAGATTGCCTCAAAGTGATTACTTAAACGTTTCTCCAAGCCTTTAATACCCTGAAGTTGCTTCTCATTTGTCATGTTTATGTCCTTAATATCTTTCATTATATCCTTTGTAATCTTCTTTATACTACTCTTTATCTCATTTATGTTCCCCTGAGTGCGGTAGTTATTGTGGTGGTAATTGCAGCGATCGTTACATTCAGCTCAGACTGTTTGTTTAGGTCTTCTCTGTGCTCTGTGGATGAAGTAGCAGCCCAGTCAGAGTTGATATCGCTGAGTTGCGGTAGGTTGTTGACAGCATGGAAAGTAAGGCCATTTTCAGCTTCAGTGAACGTTTTGGAATTGACGAGTTCTCCTGACCCGACTCACATGTACTTTCGCTCCCACTTTCACTTTTGGTTGGAGGCAATGCTGCAGCGTGAAGTCCTGGAAGATGTATGCTTTCTCATATCTGTTCCAGGTCAGTCTCTGAAAGGCCGTACCTTGAACTTGAACATTAACTTGAGGCTTGTTTAAGCTTGGATGAAACTTTAATTGTCTTTTCTGTTTCATTCTGAGCCTTTTTTTCTGCCACTCATGTTTATATATACTTGTATATAATTGAATCCCCTCAGGTTGAGTACATACAGGATACTTCAGGATGATAAAACAAAAAAGGAAAAATAACACTGCTGCTAGCGGAGATCCGTCTCAGACTTCCATATATCGAAACCAACAAGACCAGTCTCCTCCCCAGGGTATTAAGTTAGTTGTAATTCTGGGCAAGACATGCAGAAGTGGTGCACCTCTTCATGTAAGCCAGGCCAATAAAATCTATTAGTGATTATCTTGAGAGGTTTTTCAAGAGTTCAGGTAATCTCCTGAAAAAATCTCTAGAGTGAATTTTCAGAGTCCAGGTAAGACCCTGAAAGGTGGATGTGAGCCAGGTCACAGAGTCCACAGGAACAGGGGTTGGCTCTGCTTCTCATCCATTGATCCATCACCTGATACAATAGGCTTTTAACCAGCATGAAATACGGCAAGGAGTCAGTGGATAGTTGCCCAACGACAGACACTACAGCTTTTCTGGCAAACTATAACAAGATTTTAATCCACTACACTTGCCAGAAAGTGAAGGGCAGGGAGCAAAACTGGAGCTGCAGTGCGGGTAGTTGGTCTGATATAGGCCCAGATGATGATCCCCATATGTCAGGCGTAGTATTTTGCGGTGGTGATTGGCTTGAAGACGAGAAAGGGAACAGAAGATGAAACATTTCTCAAAGCAGAAATGAGCTGAAACCTTAAAGACCAAACCCAGTATACCAGAAATCACAGGCAGAGAGAGAAACATTAGAACTGGAAATCAAAAAGTAGAGAAAGAATATGTGTTTCGTTTGATAGAGTTTTTATCCCAATAATGAATAACAAATGAATCTTTGTGCCAGATTTAAAAGGTTGCACTGCTTATGCAAGGTGTAGTGTTGTGCTATGCAACTTCCTTGGCAACCAGGAGCTGCATGCTGGTAAAGGGAATACTAACCTGGTGGGACACTAATGTAAAATAATATAATGTGCACAATGAATAAATGATTCATTACATTCAAAAAACATACGCACATAACTACAGAGAACCCACACAGAGTGTGGTACAGAAAAAGCAGCCAAAATTCACATGTAATATATTGTTCTAAATATTATATTACGAGTAGAAAAAAAAAATCTCAAATTTTATAACAGGGCCCTCCCCCTCATGCACATCCACTGGATGTGCCTGTCTGTCGTGCCAGGAAAATGAGGATGAAAAGACCTCAAAAGGCAGGGAGAAAGAAAAAACCTAGATTCTTCAAGACCATAACCCCGCCAATGAACTAGCTATTCAACTCTAGAACCTTGGCATCCGAAATCCAGAATACACTGAACCTCATGTTCATTCTCACCATCTACTTCAACAGGGATAGGCGGAGAGACAGTTCTACCATAGGGTCTGGAAAACATATATTTTAACTTGAACACTTGAAAGATTAGGTATATTTTAAATTAAGCAGGAAGGGCCAGCTTCTAAGAAACAGACCCAGTCTTCGCAAGAACAGTGTAGGGCCCAATATAATAGAGAGCTAGCCTACGATGCAGAAACCTCAGTCGAAAGTCTGGTGTAACAAGCCACACCTTCTGCTCAACTCAGAACACCAGAACTGTTTGTTTTTTGCAGTCAGCAAATTGTATTGAAGTGGGTTTTGCCCACAGCTGGTTTTCTCATACTAGCTTACCCATTTCTTTTAATCTAGAAAGGTACTCATCCAAACAAGAAATACTCAACGAGGTTCAGGTACTGTCTATTAAATAATGTTTGAAACTATACAAACATTCAAAATGAGACATTCCTATAAGCAGAATGAATTTCTGGCTTGTTCGGCCACTGGCAAAATGCTACTCCAGTCATTGAGAAAGGTGTTTCCAGTACATTGTAGAAATTTCTCCAAGTCTCGATTTACCTGCACAATTTGTCTATTTGCTTGAGTATTATAACCAGAAGTTAAATTCTGGGTACACCTTAATTTATCACTTACTAATTCCAAGAGCTGTGAAACAAACTGATGACCTTTATTTGAAAATACAGAGAAAGGGGAACTATGGAGCTTAACAAACTCAAAAATATAGCAACCATTTTATTAGCTTTTGGAAGCTTCTTAAGGGGAATAAAATGAAAAGCAATTGAAAGAGATCATCTATGACTATTATAGTGGTAAATCCTGGAAGGGTGGAAGATCAGTAATAAAATCAATGCTTGAAACATTCCTAGTCTGTTGTCAGCTGCAATGGGTTGTTACAATTCTATTGCTAGACCTGAAACAGACTTAGACCTGGTACAGACTTCACAAGCCATTACATAATCATGTATGTGGATACTTTTCCACCAAAGGTATCTTTGTATTAATAATCTTATGCCAGGATTGCTAAATATGTTACTCAATAAGACCATTTCTAATACTAATACTAATCTTCCTGAAGGATTGGACAAGAACTCTGATTTGTATTAGTTCTGTTGGGTCGATTAATAAGGTAGTAACCAAAAATTGATCGGGGGCAGAATGATCTTGGGTTATTTGAAAGGTGTATAAGGATCGTTTTTATGTGACAAAACATTAGAGGTAGATGTGTAGTTACAAAATTGAAAATTGAGGAACAGAGCCCAACTGGCTTATCACACATTCAATCTTTAAGTAGTACATTAAACTGTTCTCGTCTACATAGATAATGAATGGGAATTGTGTGCCTCCCAACTATTTTTCTAAAGTCAGTTGTATGGCTAACAGTTCTTGATTAGCAAAATCATGCTAACATAAGTTTTCATGGAAATATGCACAAGGATGCAGTCGTTTTGACTGGTCTTCTTTCTGTGATAGCATTGTTCCAACCCCAATACTGGATGCATCCACTTCAACTACAAACTGTTAAGTAGGATCTGGATGGCAAAAAATTGGAGCCATATTAAACAACTGCTTTAGTTTATCAGAAGACTGTTGTGCTTCTGGAGTCCAAGAAAATTTCTTATGCAGCTTTTTAGTTAATCATTTGAAAAGTTAAGAAATCTTTGAGCTTGTTTTACACTGTTTGGAACCTCTCAATTAAGCACAGCAGCCACTTTACCATGCTTAAATACCTCCTAGTAATTTCACAGCCCAAAACAAGGACTGATTCTCAGTGGAATTCAAATTTTTCCGATTTTACATATAAATGGTTTAACATCTTTAACATAACTTTCGATTACGGTGTAAAAGATCAGAATATCATTGATGTATACTAGTGTGTTGTATTAAAATACCTAGTAAATCATGGAAGACATCATTTACAAAGTTTTGGAAAACTGCCAGCACATTTGCCACTCCTAATAAAATGACTTTGTAATGCCCATTGGTGATGTTGAAGGTGGCCTTCCACTCTTTGTTGACACAAATTCTAATTAAATTATAAGCACTTCTTAGGTTACATTTAGTTAAATTGTTTGACTCATTCACTTCATTGAGAAGAAACAAGATTAAAAGTAATGGGTAGTTCTATTTAGCTGTAATTTTATTCAATTTACAGTTAACAATACATGGTCAAAGAAACCCATTTTTCTTTTTGACAAAAATTAAAATTCAGCGCCAATAGGACTATTAGACGGTTGGATAAAAGTTAAATTTTCTATATTGTAATCATTCATAGCTTGAGACTAATAGTGTTGTGGTAAGATGTTTATAGAATCCAACTGTAATGGGGTGGTTTTGTACTCCTACGGCAGGCTGATGACTAGTGAGAACTCTGTAGGCTTGTATATATAGTTTTACAGTTGATTACTGGATTATGTTTTTCCAGCCAAGATTATCCTAATATAATAAGGGACTGAAAGATAGAAATTAGAAAAACATTAATAATGTCTGAATTTATCATCCCTATTTTTAGATGTAAAAGAAGAATCATGTTACAGCATACGAGTTAACCCAAAGATTTTCCATCAATAAACAATTAAAAAGCTTGTATTCAAGAGAAATTGAAGTGAGGTGCATTTCTTCTATAAGATGGATGCTGCTAAAATTCTTGGCAGCTCCTGAGTCAATAAGGGCTTAAGGAAGAATATTAATGTAGCTTAATAAGCAACATCAAAGAGAATAGTCAAGTTTCAATGCTTCTTTGCTAACTTGGGGCAATCTGCCACCATATGAACACCATATACTATAATAAAAGCAGAGGGTTTCTGTAACTCTTCTAGATCATTTTGTTTTGTGACACACCTGTTTTACCTAACTCCATAGGTTTCTCCAGGTCTTTGTATTTAACAGTTACATTAGGTATACTTACTTTTTCATATTTCAACTCCCACTTTCTTTCCGTGAAGTATGTATCACTAAATTCACCACATCCTCTAATTGATTTGCCACATTTCTATTTTTAGTTCATCCTTTATATCAGATCAAATTCCCTTTTGAAATAATAAAATTAAAGTACACTGAGGCCACCCCACTTCTTCTGCAACAGTTTGAAAAGTAATCAGATAGTCACTTATGCTCATGTTGTCTTGTTTAAACTTGAATAAGCTGTTTTCTACTTCAGCTCTAATTGATTCATCAAAAAGTCTTTTGAAATCCTTAAGAAAAACCTCAAAAGAGTAAATACTAAGATGTTTAGCATTCCTGCAGCGGGCTGTTGCCCTGCCTGGGGGTTGTTTCCTGCCTTGTGTCCTGTCTTGGCTGGGATTGGCTCCAGCAGACCCCCGTGACCCTGTAATTGGGATATAGCGGGTTGAATAATGGATGGATGAATGTTTAGCATCATATTGGGATGAAACCCATATGAGATGTCTGCCATCAAGTCAAGTCAAGGTCATAAAATGCATGATTTTCTCTTTATCTGTGGCATATATTTGAGACTGTACATTGAATACTAATAAAAACTGATTGAATTACAAAACCCCCAGTACTTTATATTCCTTTAAACCAAGGCAGATGAGGTCCCCTTTAGCTGAGGAGATTGTTTGAGCCACAGCTTGTGGTCCTTGAGCTCACCCTTGTGGCCCTGTCTGCTCAGCTATTTTATTTTTTTTTACTTCCATCCCTTCCTTTGTGACTGTCTTAATTCTCTAAATACCTTTTTCATCTTGGGGTCATTCATGATGTGATTCATGATTCTATTCTGCCTAAAGGGGAGAAGAGAACCAGGAGATGAAACGTTTATCAAACCAGAAACAAGTGATCAATGTCCAGGCTATGCTCTCAAGCATGCTCAGGCTGCAGTGTGCCCTTGATGCCTTTTCTCTGCGACAAGTCTCTTCCTAGTATCATGGCATAGTGTGGGTGCAGCAACATCACCACCACAATTCTGCGGATCTACCTTTGACAACACACCCAGCACAATGTGATATGGCATTCCTGAAAGATGCTATGAATATAGGAACAATGGGCCCTTTTTCCATCATACTGTTCTTCATCCAAGCAGAGTCAGTTCATCACTAGGTGCTCCAGCTTGTTACATTTGCAACACTGAAAGAGGGGTGGTGATTGGTCTGGTCACCTTTCTGGCCACCTTAGGGCAGGAGACTTGAGCCACAAATGAGTGTCTTCTCTTCTCTGGCCACTTGGACTGTAGAGAGGTGTAGTGACATTCAATTGTCTCCAAAATGCCTTCCATATCTGTTGGCACATATTCCAAAGGCACAGCCAGTGTTTCCCAAATGACAAAAGCCTAATCCCAGGCTGGCTTTTCTGAGTCAAAGTGCCAGTTGTGGCATCACTGGGTCTGGCAATCTTGGGTTAAGCCATACATTGTGAGTATTTCTTATTTCAGAGTCAGATAATCATCCACAGTACTCTCATCCATATGAAAGACAGGGCCAGTAGCTGTGCAGACTTCAGACAAAGCCACTGTTGGAGGGCTGAGGTTCTCTCCAAAATAGGTAAAAAAAAAGTTTTTATCTATCCAAAAACTGTACTTCTACTGCCTCTTGACGAGCTTCCTCCTTTGCTGGCTCTATTCATTGCACAGTTACCTGTAACTGCAGCTGCTTTACCTATTCAGTGAGCTGCTGGACATGGTCAGTAAGGCCTGTTGGGTTGGTTATACTGCTGATCACATCAAATAATGAATGAGTGAGCAGATCAGGGAAAACCAGAAGGAATTTATATTTATACAAGCAAAACAATACAAAAAGAGTGTTCTTTGCTTAAACAAGGCAGCCAGGCAAAACTTTCAAAATAATGTTCCAACAGCAGGAGCTCTGTCCTCAATGAAGGCATGATCAAAATGCAATGTCACCAAGTCAGAGCCAGGTGCTGTGGGAAGGGCTAGGCATCCTCCTTGATTGTCTCCTCATAACTATGGGGGGGGGGAGAAAATGCAGATACTTTAGCGCCAGTGCCCCCTCTTGTCCCAGAGTGTTATCAGTTAACCTCATCAAAGCCCAGAAGTTGGTCACCAGGCACACATGCATGACAGTATGTACATTATATGAACTATGGAGTAACAATTATAATCGGTTACTTATCTATAGCATTACATTGTTTTACTCAATAAATACAAGTTGGAACACTTTGATACATTGTAACTATACAGGTTAAGTATAGAGTAAGAATAGCATAATTAGGGACACTTAATGCAAAGTGTAACCACAAATGGGCCAGTACCCATTTCTGAGTCACAGGCAAACAATGGATTGCATTTTACACAGCAACTGTTTTCCTATCTTGGGTTTGCTGCCCCCTCCCTACAATTAATCATAATGAAAACAAAGTGTGTATATAAGAAAAGTAATGTTCCTTCTTCTAATTACAGGTATAGGAACATCAACTACAAAAAGCAAGATTTTACAGTGAACACATCTGTAAGTTGTTTGCATTTATCATCAGAAGACCAGGCTAAAAGGTCTTTTAATTCCATGCTGCAATTACTAGTTACCAAGAGAAAATATCTATAGAAAACTAGAAAGTGAATTGGAAATAGAGTTGTTGTAAAGAATGAAAATAATTAATATAATTTTTTTTCTGTCATTTAAAAGAAAAGTTTGCAGCTGTTTGTAATCTGTGTTCAAGCCTCTGAAAAGCAATTCTTCTTTCTCAAAATTAAATTTTCTTTATTTTGCCTTATTTATTTTGCCTTATACAATTTCTGGTATTAGGAATTTGTTAGTTTTTGCATACCCCTTGGGGTCAGCCATTGTACAGCGCCCTTTAGATTTAAGAATGACTAATTAAATGTATGTAGTCTATTTGAAATATATGGTAAATTTAATGCTTTGAACTCAATTAATATTGTCTAACCTTTTATATCAATTTGCAGATCCTTCTTGAATACAAAGGTCTAGCTACATTTACTAAGTGGGACTATCCTTCTACATGCCAGATTGATGATGAAAGGTTAGCGTCTTTGTCACTTTTTACATTTTCAAAAACTGATCAATCCATTTATTGAATCCACTTGAAGATTAACAGAAGCGATACCCTTAGCAACAATTTTAACTGAGATAAAACTAAAAATACAAGATGTCATGAATGATTTGATCTTTAAAAAGAAAGGTGGACTATATTTACTAAACTGAGATGGAGGTCTTTCTTCGACAAAGCTAGAGGAGTTTAACGGATAGAGCAGGTATTATATGACAGTGGTCTAAGCAATCAGCAGCCAAATTAAATTGACTACACAAGCATAAAGCAGTAAGTAAAACAAGATCAAATAATCCTTAAATCCAATCACACGTACATGACTTTCTCTTAAAAAAGATGTCTGCCATGATGTCACACACTTTCAAATAGGGCACACATCTCTTGTTCACCATTCCAACAAAGGATCTAAAATGTGAAATAAAGGAGCTAAGATGCGCAACACAACACAAGAATGAAAAAAAAATTAACAAAAATTAGAAACCTTGGACTAAGTGGCAAGTAATTTGACAGATATTGGTAACTGATTATCATTACGGGTCAGTTTGCAAGATTATGAGATGCAGAAACCTTGCAGTGATGCTCTTATGTCATACTTCATATAATTTACATGTTTAAATCTTTCAAAAAAATACTTAGGCTTATATTTGACTTTAAATATGGTAAAATAATCTCTTTAATATGTCCTCTGCAAAAAAAAAAAAAGTATTTCCAACTGTAGAAGTGTAAAAGTTGTGAGAGATGGTCGGCAGTTTATCCCAGCTAACACCCCCAGGCCGCTAAATGGAGTCCTCCCTGCAACATAGAGGTGCCCCGAATTTCTGCAGGGCATCATTGACAATGGGGTTCAGCTTCACAGCCCTGCTGGATATCTTGGGGGCTGCTGCAGGGAGGCACGATTGTTTCTATTATAGCCTGGAAGTACACCCTAGTCACGGGGACGAAAGAAACAAATTTCTTCCGGGCTGAAGAAAAAGAAGAATTTTCATCTGACCTGGAAGTGCTATGGAAACACATGGACTGAGGGGCAGAAGCACTTCCGGGTCAAGTACTATAAAAGGACTATGGGAAACCCAGCAGATTGAGCCGGAATTGGGAGGGAGTGTGATAGAGCTGCTGGGTGGAGAGGAGGATTTATTATTGATTTATTGTGATTATTATTGATTATTATTGTGTATCGTGGAGGTTGAGGTGCTTGTGCACATTATTACAGAAATTAAATTAATTTCTTGTATTTTACCTGGTGTCTGGACGTGTTGTCTGGGGGTTTGGAGGAGCCACAGCACCCTCTAGTGTCACAAAGTATAACCTTTATGCATCAGCCGAACATTAACGTGTCAAGATCACATTTTTTCTATACTATTAATTAAAAAATGTAATTATAAAAACTAGGGGGCTTCGTCCCCTGCTCGCTTTGCTTGCCAAGCCCCCTGCCTCAAAACTTTTCATTCTCGTGGATAGGCCTCCTCATTGGGAAGAAACACTACTTTTCCCTGATGGCAACATGAATTAGACGATCTACAAGTCTCCGACTTAAAGTTTAAAGCCAAACAAGATCTTCATACTTCTGTTATATTATCTATGTCCATATATTCAATCTCTTTTCACTTTTACCTTTTCGTCAATATCGCATTAAGTTTTGATTCCGTGTTTGGAATTACATTGTGACAACGCAACGTATAACTGCCCGTGAGTGAATATCATTTCTTTCTTTCTACATAAACTGTATCCGACAATAGCATTCACAAAAATGAGAAATGATTGAACCGTGTGTGTTGTTGTAAATGTTTTAAATGTGGGCAGGACTTTTTCAAATCTTTTTGCATAAAGTCTTGTCTCACAGGGCTTGAAATTTTCTGTTGTGGGATTCCACTTTCACCAAACAACCAATGGGAAGAAACACTACTTTTACCTGATGGCAAGACAAGCTAGACAATCCACAATCTCCAACTTAAAGTTTGAATCTCTTTTCGCTTTTCCGTTATTTCACTGAATAATAATTTCTGTTTGCGATCTTTACTATCTTTTTTTAATTATCACCTCACTTCTTAACCTAGCTTTCACTACTCTTACCCATAACTTCATGCTGTGGCTCATCAATTTTATCCCCCTGTAGCTACTACAGTCCTGCACAAACCCCCTTAATCTTAAATATCGGCACAAGCACACTTCTTCTCCACTCCTCAGACATCCTCTCACTTTCCAAGATTCCATTAAATCTGGTTAGAAACTCCACTGCCATTTCTCCTAAACACCTACATGCTTACACACGTATGTCATTTGGACCAATGGCTTTTCCATTCTTCATCCTCTTCATAGCTGTCCTTACTTCCTCTTTGCTAATCCGTTGCACTTCCTGATTCACTATTTTCACATCATCCAACTTCTTCTCTCTCTTGTTCTCTTCATTCATCAGCCTCTCAAAGTACTTTTTCCATCTGCTCAACACACTCTCTTCGCTTGTGAGTACATTTCCATCTATATCCTTTATTACCCTAACCTGCTGCACATCTTTCTCAGCCCAGTTCCTCTGTCTAGCCAATCGGTACAGGTCCTTTTAGTAAGATAGATAGATACCTCACCAGTCCCAAGGGGAAATTCACATAATCCAGCAGCAGTATACTGATATGAAAAAACAATATTAAATTAAAGAGTAATAAAAATGCATGTAAAAACAGACAATAACTTTGAATAATGTTAATGTTCACCCCCCCTCGGGTGGAATTGAAGAGTCGCATAGTGTGGGGGAGGAATGATCTCCTCAGTCTGTCAGTGGAGCAGGACAGTGACAGCAGTCTGTAACTGAAGCTACTACTCTGCCTGGAGATGACACTGTTCAGTGGATGCAGTGGATTCTCCATGATTGAGAGGAGCTTGCTTAGCGCCTGTCGCTCTACCACAGATGTTAAACTGTCCAGCTTCATTCCTACAATAGAGCTTGCCTTCCTAACAAGTTTGTCCAGGTGTGAGGCATCCTTCATCTTTATGCTGCGTCCCCAGCATACCACCGCGTAGAAGAGGTCACTCGCCACAACCGTCTGGTAGAACATCTGCAGCATCTTATTGCAGATGTTGAAGGATGCCAACCTTCTAAGGAAGTATAGTCGGCTCTGACCTTTTTTACACAGTGCATCAGTATTGGCAGTCCAGTCCAATTTATCATCCAGCTGCACTCCCAAATATTTATGGATTTGCACCCTCTGCACACAGTCTCCTCTGATTATCACAGGGTCCATGAGTGGCCTGGGTCTCCTAAAATCCACTACCAGTTCCTTGGTCTTGCTGGTGTTCTGGTGTAAGTGGTTTGAGTCACACCATTGAACAAAGTCTTTGATTAGCTTCCTATACTTCTTCTCCTGCCCACTCCTAATGCAGCCCACAATAGCAGTGTCATCAGCGAACTTTTCCACGTGGCAGGACTCTGAGTCGTGTTGGAAGTCTGATGTATATAGGCTGAACAGGACTGGAGAAAGTACAGTTCCTTGCGGTGCTCCTGTGTTGCTGACCACAATGTCAGACCTGCAGTTCCCGAGACGCACATACTGTAAGATAGTCCACTATCCATGCCACCAGGTGTGAATCTACTCCCATCTCTGTCAGCTTGTCCCTAAGGAGCAGAGGTTGGATGGTGTTGAAGGCGCTAGAGGAGTCCAAAAACATAATTCTAACAGCACCACTGCCTCTGTTCAAGTAGGAGAGGGATCGGTGTAGCATATAGATGATGGCATCCTCCGCTCCTACCTCCTCCTGGTATGCAAACTGCAGAGGATCGAGAGCATGGCGGACCTGTGGCCTCAGGTGGTGAAGCAGCAGCTGCTCCATGGTCTTCATCACATGTGACGTCAGAGCAACAGGCTGGAAGTAGTTCAGATCACTAGGATGTGGTACCTTTGGGACTGGGGTGATACAAGATATTTTCCAAAGCCTCTGGTCTTTCCCCTGTTCCAGGCTCAGGTTGAAGATGCGCTGTAGAGGACTCCTCAGTTCCAGCGCACAGGCCTTCAGCAGTCGTTTTCTCCCTCCTTAGTGTCCAACCTCTCATACAACTTATACGCTTTTTCTTTAGCATTCACCACCTCTCACTTCACCTTGTGCCTTATTTCCTTGTACTCTTGTCTACTTTCTGCATCTCTCTGACTATCCCACTTCTTCTTTGCCATCCTCTTCCTTTGTATAATCTTCTGCACTTCCCCATCCCATCACCAGGTTTCCTTTTCCTCCTTCCTCTGTCTAGATGTCGCGCCAAGCACCCTTCTTGCTCTCACCCTTACTACATCTACTGCTGTTGCCCAGCTGTCTGGTAATTCTTCACTAACACCCAGTGCCTGTCTCACCTTCTCCCTAAACTCAAACTTGCAGTCTTCCTTTTTCAACTTCCACCACTTGATCCTTGGCTCTACCCTCACTCTCTTCCTCTTGATCTGCAACGTCATCCTACAGACCACCATCCTATGCTGCCTAACTACACTTTCCCTTGCCACTACTTTGCAGTCTTCCATCTCCTTCAGATTGACTCTTCTGCATAGGATGTAATCTACCTGTGTGTATCTTCCTCCACTCTTGTACATCAACCTATGTTCCTCCTTCTTCTTAAAATAACGTTTTCACCACAGCCATGTCCATCCTTTTGGCAAAATCCACTATCCTCTGACCTTCTTCATACCTCTCCTTGACACTATACCTACCCATCACCTCCTCGTCTCCTCTATTCCCTTCACCAACATGTTCATTGAAATCTGCTCCAATCACCACTTTCTGTCCCTTGGGTACACTGTTCATCACTTCATCCAACTCACTCCAAAAATCTTCTTTCTCATCCATTGCACACCCAACTTGCAGGGCATATGCACTAACAACATTCATCATCACACCTCCAATTTCCAGCTTAATAATCATTACTCTGTCTGACACTCTTTTCACCTCCAGTATGGAGATTTGTATTGTCCGCATATTGATTTGGCAAAATTTTATACCGGATGCCTTTCCTGATGTAACCCTCCCCATTTATCTGGGCTTGAGACCAGCATGAAGAAACACACTGGTGTGTGCATCCCCTGTGGCTGGGTTTTTGAAGTCATTACTGTCAAAAATCATATAATGTGGCTACATAAAATGTCAGATGAGGTTTCTCATGTGATAAAGAATGTCATGTACGTACCTGAAAAACATCTTCCTTCAGAAATGGCAAAAAAGTCACCAGGCTCAACTTTTGACATCTGAAAGTGGGATTTCCTGTGTTAACAACATCCAGTTCCAAGTAAAACAGCTTAAAGGATTATGCAACTCATTTAGCTCATCGTACTGCATATCACTAGTACAACTATTAAACAGCTGAATATCCAGAAAACCAATCTTATATATACTTTATATATATACAGTATATATAATCACAAACTCCACAAAGAGCCATAGCAAGGTTTGGGGCAGCCACCCATATATTTGGTTTCCTGGCTGCAAATTAATGATTAGTGATAGCAGTGCTGTGCACAAAACCGAGTCCAAAACAGAACTGAGGAAATAGGGGAAAGGTGAAGGCTTTTAAAGGGGAATACAGGAAGTGAGGTCAAAGGGGTCGGGCTCATGAGGGTCTTCAACCATAGGCTCGAGCCCGGATGTGACATTACAGGGGCCGGAGCCGGCAAGGTCTTCTTCCATAGGCTCGGACCTGGAAGTGACGTCAAGAGGGCCAGGTGTAATCTCCCGTGAATGGTCTGCAGGAAAGGGAGAAAAAGAGTCAGTGCACTCTGTCACACCCTGGTCTGAGTCGGAATTGCCCTTACTCAAGCCCTTTAGCTACCTCCTTGTAGTATAGCAGGTCCACAGCTCACGTCAACAGGCCAATTTTAAATAAGTAATCGCTGTGCTTGCAGCTTAGCGAGGTGGCGTGGTGGTTCAGTGGCTGAAGCAGTTCCAGGGGGATTCGTGGTGTGGGCGTTTCTCACCTAAGTGCACAGGTGAGAAACCGTCCACATCCGTAATTGATCCCAGGCGCTGCTGATTGCTACATCTGCCATGTCCTCTTCATAAATAGAAGCGCAAAACGATTTGGAGATAAAAGAGAAAGAAGGAAGAAGAAAAAAGGAAAGAGAAAAACAGAGGTTGCTGAAAGAAAAGCAGGAAGCAGTGCAGAGAAAGTCGGTGTGAAAGAGAGAGAGTTAGCAAGTGAGCGAAGGCTCACAGGCAGGTAGCTGGACAGTGAGCCCTAGCAGGGGTGTTTGGCCAACTCTAGGTGAGGCAAAAGAAAGCGGTTGCTCCAGCTGAGTGATCAAGGAGCTGGAGTGACTGGAGAAGGAGGACGGCTGGCCGCGTAAGGCCAAGGTGGCAGCGGAAGTCGTGGAGTCTTGGGAAGGTGTACCTCAGCGTGAGAGACCTGGCTGTTGAGGACCCCAAGTCTCGGCCCAGTAAGGGAGCTGTATGGAGCCAGGGAACGGAAAGCAACCGGACAGTAGAAAGGTCAGCTGCTGAGAGCCTCTTGTTGCAGGGCCCAGACGAGAGAAGCAGGAGAGTTGCCAGATAAAAGACACCGGCTTGTTTTTAAAGGGTCTGCTTCCAGCATTGTTTTAACCTTGTTGTTTTTAAAAGACTTTTTTCTATTTATTGAATTTTTTAACCTCCACAATTTCACCTCTGTTTTTATGGATTATTTATTTAATTATTTGAAAAGTACTGCACTTATTTAATTTGGTCTTTATTTTGTTGGTTGTTTTTAATAAAAGCACTTGGCACCTTTTTGCACCATCCCTTTGCTCCATTTGTTGTGCCCCACTCCCGAGCTCATTGTGACATTACTGACGGTGTTGGGTTTAAGGGCTCCCGGCCAGACAATGGAAGCATGTAGCGAACCCGCATCGTCACACTCCCATGCGCATGTGTGTGACAAGGCCCCCCCTGCCCAGACCCGTCAGGTCGGGCGACCCTAACCGAGAGGTTGTGAACCCGAGAAAGAGCATTGGCGTTGGCTTGAAGAAGAGCCCTGATGATGAATGAGCGAAAACTTGTACAGCTGGAGGTCAAGGAACCACCGGGTGACCCGCGGATTTGACTCTTTGTACAGGGCCATCCACTATAAAGGTCTATAAAGGTACATGGTCCATGGGTGAATTCCCAGCCCAACATGTAGTACCTCAGCTGAGTAACTGCCAAAGCCTCCCTTTCCACCACCGCATACCTGGTCTCCCGGTCCAACAGTTTCCGGCTCAGGAACATGATGGGGTGTTCCACACCATTGACGCATTGGCTCAGCACGGACCCCAGGCCTGTGTCTGAAGCTTCTGTCTGGAGGATGAAAGGTAAAGAAAAGTTAAGTGCTTTCAAAATAGGTGTGGACGTAAGGGCTTGCTTCAAGTCACTAAATGCAGCGCCTGTCTTTTCTGTCCGTGCCACAATGTTTGGGGCCTTCTTCTTTGTCAAATCAGTCAAGGGTGCCGCTCTCTCCGAGAACCAGGGCACAAACCAGCGGTTGTACCCCGCTAACCTGAGAAAGGCTTGGACCTGCCGCTTGGTTCGCGGACAGGGCCATTTGAAAATGGTGTCAACTTTGGAGCACTGTGGCTTCATTGTACCCCGATCCACCAGGTAGCCTAAATAAATACTTGGCTTCGCTCAATCCAAAGAAAAATTTTTGGGATTAATCCGAAGCCTGGCCTCACCAAGTGTCTGCAGTACCACTTTTACCTGCTGTAGGTGTTCAATCCATGTGCTGGAATAGATGACCATGTCATCCAGGTAGGCAGCACTGTATGAGTTATGAGGCCGGAGCACTTTGTCCACCAGACGCTGGAAGATTGCTGGAGCCCCGTGTAACCCAAATGGAAGTACACAATCCTGCAGTGTCCTCTAGGGGTGCTAAACGCGGTCTTAACCTTCGCAGAGTTCGTTAAAGGACCCTGTCAGTACCCCTTTGTCATGTCCAGCGTGGTCAAATATTGTGCTTGTCCAGGCCTCCCGAGGAGGTCGTCCACTTGTGGCATTGGATAAGCATCAAATTGGGAGACTTGATTAATTTGCTGGAAGTCGTTGCAAAACCTCCAACTGCCGTCAGGCTTAGCGAACAATACAATGGGACTGGACCAGGGACTATGACTTTCCTCGATTACTCCTAGTTCCAGCATGTGCTTGATCTCAAGCTCAACTTAGCTCTTTTTGCCTCGGGAAGATGATACGGACATTCTTGGACTACAACCCCAGGCTCTGTCACAATGTCGTGCTCAATCAGAGAGGTCCTTCCAGGACTTTTACTCACTATCTCCAGGACGGACAGGATAACTTTCCAGCTCCCATTGCTGTCTGGGATTTAAATCTGCGCCAAAGTTAAGGCTAGCTGTGTGAGCAAAGAGTGAGTGGGGCTGACCGGAGGAGGGATCACGATCGCTGTCCTTCCACGGTTTCAGCAGATTTGCATGATAAACCCGTTCCCTCGGCCGAAGATTGAGTTGACTCACCAAATAGTCGATGAGTCCTTTCCTCTCCTTAACTTCGTAGGGACCTTGCCAATGGGCAAGTAACTTAGAGTGGGAGATAGGTACTAGGACCATGACGCGATCTCATGACGCCAAATTTTACCGAATCTATTGCGTAATTGCATGACATATTCCAATATATTTGTAGAGGGTAGAGCCTCTTCTTCCCATCCTTCTTTAAGATATCTGATATGCCTCGAGGTTGTTGCCCATGCTGGGAGCCCCTGTTGTAGAGCAGAGCCTATGTGAACTGGACACCCTTAAGATGCTCCTTCACTAGAAGACCTTCCCTGAAAGGTGTACCCTGCTCTGTAAGGACTTCCTTGGGGATACCAACATGTGAAAAAAAAACCTTGCTAGATTCCTGGTGATAGACGTAAGATTTAGCCATGTATAGGGATATGACCTCTGGGTATCAGGTGGTATAATCAACAAGGACGAGGATGTATTTATGATCCCAGGCTGAAGGTTCAAGCGGAAAGACAATGTCCAACCCAATCCATTCAAATAGAATGTCAATTGGGGTACGACTTGTGACTGGTCCGCTGGAACAGAACGTGGCCATAAGTTCATGACTACCTGTACATGTATTGTCACACAGACACGTCTGTTGATCTCCTCACAGGCTCTATAAAGATATATAATGACCAGCTGCACCACAAGGGGGTGCGGCCTCTAATGCTGTCTCTTCCTTCTCTCACAATAGTGCAGAGAATCTGGCCAATGAGGGCACCAAGGCATGTCCCTTCTGCTTCCACAAAATCAAAGCCACCATACTCTTGGAAGGACCCGTCATTTGCAAGAAAGAAGTGCCATTAGTTGGACCACTCAATGACCTTTAAAAACTTTTTTCTGTTAATTATTTCCTTTAGCCTAAAGGTGGGGCAAAGCAATGCCAAGACAGATGTTGGTTGTATTTTTGTGAGTGCATTAAATGGGATGATATAGTTGGTGCCCCAAATCATCACAGGGGGTGCAGTCAGTAGGATTTAGGCTGAAAAAACCCTGGAGTTGATCACAATGAACTTCTGTTGGCCTGACGTTCACAACGAGGCATGCTATTTTTTCAGGCCCAATCTGGATTATCACCTCACACAAATAAACAGACTGTGCCTGTCTCGTGCTGTTCTAAACTCCTGGCTCACTGGCAGGGCCCATATGAAATATTAGATTGCAAGGAGCTCATGGATTACTTAGTTTACCAGCCCAACTGGCATCCAAGGGAATGTGTGTACCACATGAAACTCCTGAAATCTTGGTTAGACCACAACTCTAGCAATGCAACGACCAAACCTGTGCTATCTGTTCAAAAGGAGGCTGAATAATTAAATTATGGGGATACTCTTACCCCCTGACAGAAAAAGGAGCTTTCTTACTTTCTTACAAAATTCAATTGTTATAAAATGGACAATCGCATAATGACACTTTTTAATAAGTCCTTTATTGAATCTGTTGTTACATTTACGTTTAAATGTTGGTTTGATATAAAACTTCTTAACAACATTGTCAAATTTTACAGTATTACAACCAGGTTAGAAACTTCTGTCACACAGTAGCCATCATCTTTCTCCTAAATTTCAGCTATTGCCATCAGGCTCCAAATTCAGGTCTATTTTATCAATAGACCTATAAGTATCTTGAATTCTGTCACTAAATTCAGAATTATTATTCTGTGTATTGTTAAATATAAAGGTAATATTATTCTTTGTACTAATCTTCACTGTGTGTCCTTAAGAAAACAATACTTTTCTAATATTGTGTCTTTGCATATTTTTTGTGGTCTGTGTAACAAACAAGTCTACCTAACCTAACCTATTGTAATGTGTTCAGTATGTGCTATTATTATTGCCGTTTACTAACATGCTTTTCTTTGCTAAATTATTAGCTATATCCCAACCACAAAAGGTTATTTCTAAGCTTACCATTTGTATTAAAACAGCATTTGCACACACTCCAATACAGGTATTTTGTATTTACTTTTTTTATTATTTACTGTACATTTTTCAGCATTTTGTAACAGTAGATTCTTGATTAGTAATTCAGTGTGAGTTTAAGGTATAAGCAACCTGTGCGATATTCACTACTTAACATCAAGTGCTTAATGGTTTGCTTTTAAGTGAGTCAGCTAACACAGTATACAAAACGTGAATAAAATGTAAATAAAATTAAGCAAGAACATGAAAAAATTAATTTGCCCCGTAGTTAAATAGTATGGAATATACAAGAGACAAAAAAATGAACAATGTAAGGAAAAAAGGAACTATGAATATTTGGACCTTGACATTTACTTCATTTGTTACTTAATATTAATATGCAAAATGTAAAAAACGTTTCATGTACACCAATGTAATCCCTGTCAAGTTGAGTGAACATGTAATGCCATTATCAACCCATCTTCCATAACATCACCACAGTGGTCTGTATATGGCATAATCTTACACACTCCTTTTTTGAGATGTAAAATCAATCAACAGCTGTTTTCACATAAACATGTATGGAGACTCAGATACGTGTTTAGGTCTTACTGTCGTTTTTACACAGCTGAATCATTTTGCTTTTGAAATTAACTTTATTTAAACGTTAAAACACATTGTTTGCCAATTAGCTTTGTTTACGCATTAAACACATTGTTTTTTTAGAAAATTATTTCTATTTCTGTAATGTGTATATTTTTTACTTCTGTATTTACTATACAAAGACACGTTTACCTACACTGACAGCATGTAGGCAGAGGTATAAAGTCAAGCCTTGCAAGCATGAAACTAGTTTCTTCTAATATTTTATTCAAGTTTCTTTGTATTCATTCTCCCTGTTGTAACTCACACTAGCAGGTTTAAGGCCAACTTTACTCTTTTTTCCTTACAGGTCATGTATTTAACACTAGAATTACCAGAGCCTACGAAAAAACTCGTAGATCCGGCTCACCTTAAATCCGTTCGCACCTCTCCGCCAGCGTCCTTTGTCCTGTAAATGTGCAGATAAAGACAAGCAGCAAGCAGCCGGCTATTCCATCCCCCCACGGACTTAGAACGTGCATGAACTTCTCCCAGCTCATGCCTTGATTGATTATCTGGGAGTGAAGTGGAGTTTTAGAGTGGAAATAATAGGTCGTTATTTGGAACACACTCATTTCATGCATGTTCCGTTTCTACAATAATCTGTGTAAACACATTTTTAAAACAGAAACCTTTTTCATATTTTAGTAGTAAACTAGCAAAATACCCGCGCTTTGCAGCGGAGAAGTAGTGTGTTAAAGAAGTTATGAATAAGGAAAGGAAACATTTTAAAAATAATGTAACATGATTGTCAATGTAATTGTTTTGTCACTGTTATGAGTGTTTCTGTCATATATATCTATACTAATAAAAGGCAAAGCCCTCACTCGCTCACTCACTCGCTCACTCACTCACTCACTCACTCACTCACTGACTCACTCACTCACTGACTCATCACTAATTCTCCAACTTCCCGTGTGGGTGGAAGGCTGAAATTTGGCAGGTTCATTCCTTACAGCTTCCTTACAAAAGTTGGGCAGGTTTTATATCGAAATTCTACGCGTAATGGTCATAACTGGAAGCAGTTTTTCTCCATTTACTGTAATGGAGATGAGCTTCAATGCCGGGCGGAGTTTCGTGTGACATCATCACGCCTCCCACGTAATCACGCAGTACATAGAAAACCAGGAAGACCTCAAAAAAGCGCTGAAGAAAACATGTATTATATAATTGAGAAGGCAGCGAAACAATAAGAAGCAAGCGAGTGACATATACAACTATATTCATGAGTTCTGCTACTTCGGAAACAAAGCACGATGTAAACCTACACTTTAAATTAAGTTCATAGACAGGCTGCCGCTGGCGTTTGTAATTTAGTGCCTGCCCATATAAGGCCGTCCGTCAGCGGCAATCCAATAGCAAACTGCCACGGGTAAATATTCACGGGTGAAGGACTGTGCTTATGGAGAGGAAGATGAGATGGTCAGGGTGGTGTTTGACACAAACTCAGCGAAACTGCGAGAGAAAGTTTTAAGTGCCAGGACTAAGGTAACATTAAATACAGCCATGGACATAGCACGAGATGGCATCAGCACAGCTGGGAACCTTCGATGCATGTACACCGAGTGGCTCACGGAACTGACGAGTGCACAGATAAAAGCAACAGTTCCAAAGAGTGCTGAACAAAACCAATTACACAATTGAAAAGGCAGCAAAAATATGAAGCGTCTGAAACATACAAGCATATTCATAAATCCAGCTACTGCGGAAACAAAGCACACGTTGGAAAAAGTCAATGTCCCGCTAAAGGAAGACAGTGTAAAAAAAACCCGTGCATGCAGTGTTTCAGGTCTCAGATAAAGAAGAAGACGAGCTGATTATTGATGCAGTAAGAAACGAATCGATGAATGAAACCTGTCATCTTTACAACGATTGACAAACACGGAATGTAACTTGAACACAACACATCCTACAAATACGAACCTGATTGAAAGAAATAATGATAATCAAATCCTTGATGACAGCAACACTCAGTAACACTCACAAAACAAATACTGCATATTGACAGTCATGTTACGTTATTTTTAAAATGTTCCCTTTTCTTTTCTAGCTTTTTAACACACTACTTCTCCACTGCGATACGCGGGTATATATATATGTATATATATATCCCGATCTACATACTCGAATAATGGATACTTTATTCGCCATCAATGATTGTTTTGGTAAAGCCATACTCAGTGTATTCATTAGATGAACGGTAAAAAGTAAGAGCGAGGGGAGGATGACTTATTGAGGCATGCAGGCTGTAGTGCGCGTCAACTCTATCTGAATTGCGATCACATTTGAAAAATATATCTTTTCAAGTTCTATTTAGTCCATATGTGTCAAACTCAAGGGCGCGGGCCACATCCGCCCGGCGTGTAATTATATCCAGCCCGAGATCATTTTATATACTGTATTATTGTTATTAAAGCCCGGGTATATGAAGCGCTGGTAACACAATAAACTACAGATCCCATAATGCAGCGCTTTAGCTGCCTTGCCGAACACTTACCACGTTAATCAAGTCTACCTTATGATGCTGCAAGTTATTGCGAAGCTAGCTCACACGATGCTGAAGAGAAAAGTTGATTCTGAAAATAGAGCCTTTAAAACCGATGGGAGGCTGAGTATATGTTTACTGAACCCGTGTGTCTCATTTGTGGAGCTAATGTGGCTGTAATTACAGAATTTAATCTAAGACGGCACTATGAGACAAAACATCAGGGTAACCTGAATGCAATGCAGAAGATACAGAAAGCAGCATAATTAAATAAGAATCTGACACTTCAGCGGACGCTTTAACCCGTGCACAATCACAAAGTGATTTCAAATGAAGCTGCTTTTATGGGAGACACAAATGCACCAGTGCACCTTGCCCCACTTTCCCTGTTGCCAAGTAATGTTAAACCAAGTCGTCACTACGGTGTTCCCAACACGCACTTTGCTGATAAACTGAGCGCACTGCGCACTGAGTTTGCACGGCGCTTTGGTGACTTTGAAGAACAAAAAAGTGCATGTTTGGTAGCACATATCTGTGTGAGAAGCTCTTCTCAGTGATAAAGACTAACAAAACAGCACACAGGAGTCGCCTCACTGATGAGCACCTTCAATCCATCCTGAGAATTTCCACAACACAGAATCTCACACCAAACAGAAACGAACCTGTGGCCAAAAAAAGATGCCAGGCGTCCAGCTCTAAAATGACATATGAGCAAAGACAACTGAATTATTTGATTTGTTATTGCTGAAAGGAACACATTTTATTTATATTTCCAGGTTTTGTTATGCAGCATGTTCATATTTGAATTTGTATAATTTTGACAGGATATATTTTTATGGAGAGCAAAATCTTTTGGGATATTTAAAATCTAAGTATTTTTTATATAAAATTACATAAGAGTAAAGAAATTTGAATGTTTGTTCTTTTAACGTTTACTTTATTTCTAACTTGTATAATTTAGACAGGATATATTTTTATGGAGAGCAAAATATTATAAGTTGTTTAAGGTTTGAGTTGATTTATTCACGAATAATATTCCTGTCTGTTTTTACCATTCCTACCAAAGATATTTCTGTCGACTAAATAAAAATTCCTTCTATTTAAAATTTAAATAGAACTTGAACAAATACGATAGTTCATAATATCCACGCAGACTTGCACGTAAGAGCGGGAGTCATCCGTTTTAACAAACAGCGTATTGCACTGATACAAAATAGCTGTGTGTGTATATATGTAGATATGTATGTATATGTATATATATGTTTATATATGTGTGTGTGTATGTATGTATATATATATATGTATTTGTGTGTATATATGTGTGTGTATGTATGTATGTGTGTGTGTATATGTATGTGTATATTTGTAGATATATATATGTATGTATATATGTGTATATGTATAGATATGTATATATATATATATATGTTTATGTGTGTGTGTGTAAATATATATATATATATATATATATATATATATATATATATGACAACAACACTCATCACTCACAACAGTGACAAAACAATTACATTGACAATCATGTTACATTATTTTCAAAATTTTCCTTTTCTTTTCATTGCTTCTTTAACACACTACTCTCTCATGAAGCTGGTATTTTTATATATATATATATATATATATATATATATATATATATATATATATATATATATATATATATGTGTTTATATGTGTGTATATATATATATTTATATATGTGTGTTTATATGTGTGTATATATATATATACATATATTATATATAATATATATATATATTGTGGTCCCCGGCCAGACCGCGAGGGGGCGTCCGTCCTAGTTATGTTGGGGGCCACGGGTACAGGGCTTGGAAGCCCAGCTCTGTAGGGACCCGTGGTCACCATCAGGCGGCGCCCCGATGCCGATTTACCCCGTGTGGTCTTTGGCCGAGGATGGAGCCCAGCCGGGACACCTTGGAGGACCAGAGGAGGGCGTGTGCCTCCTCCAGACCGAGAGGGGGCATCCGTCCTGGTTAGGCAGGAGGCCTCGGGTAGGGGGTTTGGAAACCCAGCCCTGTAGGGACCCGTGGCCACCGCCAGGCGGCGCCCCAGTGCCCCAGTGCCTATTTATCCCGGGAGCCCGGCACTTCCGCCACACCAGGAAGTGCCGGGGAAGACGACCGGGAGACATGGACGGCTTCGGAGTGCGCAGCGGCACTTCCGCCACACAGGGGTGTGGCCAACGTTAAGTGCCGGAAAGCAGCTGGAGCCCATCCGGTTTCCCATAAAAGGGGTAGCCTCCCTCCAGTCATTGGTGGAAGTCGGGAGGCAGTAGGACTGAGCTGGAGAGAGAGAGAGAGAGAGAACTGGAGGCGGCCAGGAAGGCACAAAGACTGTGGGCCCTGGACTTTGGGGAAATCGGTGCAAGAGGCACTGGGGTGTGAGTTGAGTGCACATGACTTTTGACATTGTAAATATTGTACATAGTGTAAATAAACAGTGTGTGGGTGCAAAATATGTTGTCTGTCTGTCTGTGCCGGGGCCAGCTTTCACTATATATATATATATATATATATATATATATATATATATATATATATGACAGCAACACTTATCACTCACAACAGTGACAAAACAATTACATTGGCAACACTCATGACAACAATTACATTCTCAATCATGTTACGTTATTTTTAAAATGTTTCCTTTTCTTTTTACTTCTCCGCTGCGAAACATTATTATTAACATATTCTGCTATATATATATATATATATGTGTATATGTATATGTATATGTGTGTATATATGTAGATATGTATGGATATGTATATATATATATATATATATGTTTATATGTGTGTATGTATATGTATGTGCATATTATATATATATATATATATATGACAGCAACACTCATCACTCACAACACACAACATTACTTCTTTAACACACTACTTCTCCGCTGTGAAGCGCGGGTATTTTGCTAGTATATATATATAAACACACAGACACACACACATATACACACAGACACATATATATACATATATATACAGATCTACATATATATATATACATATATATCTACATATATACACACATATATATATATATACATATCCACATATATATATACACATATATATACATATGTTCATATATACAGTATATATACATACACATACATACATACATACATACACATATATATATATATACTTATCTACATATATATATATATACTGTATATAGCAAAACCCCCATGCTTCACTGCGCCGAAGTACTGCTTTTAAATTTTTATTAAGAAGAAAAGAAAACCTTTTTAAACTGAGGGAAAATATACCAATCTGTTAAGGATTTCTTTGTATACCACGTTGTCAGTTCAGCACTCCAGTTGTAATATGACCAAGCTCTGTGAGCTTACTCTTGAGAATGCAATGTATAGTTGTCCAGGAGAAAAGCAATCTTGCCTCAAATCAATGGCAACCTTTTGTAGGGTCTGATCCTAAAACTTATTACTTGTCATCGCGAAGCAGAGCCTCACTGGAAATTGGAGGCATTTGAATTTAAATGGGAGATCAGAGGGTATAACGGAGATGCGAGGAATACATTGAGTGTGGAGAAACTCTAGAGACAGCGTGTGTATTAACTTGTGGATTTTTCTGTGAGTATTTGGTGGCAGCGTGACGAAGTTTCTTCCGCAAGACCGTGTTAGCTGTGGAGCTCAGCTCGGAGCATATTCTTTTCCTACCTTGTCAATTGTGTAATGCGTTTTTTGAACAGGTTTGATGCATGGAAGTGATCACTCGTACTGTGTTCAGTCAGTTCACGTGAGCTGCTCTCTTGTGTGATGTTGCGATGTCCCCGGCACTTAAAAGTTTCTCGCTACAGCAATTATAACTCTGTTACAAAGTGATCCAAAGTCTCGTTTATACCTCGTGTCTTCTCATTAAACTTTTATCTCGCGAATAAAGTATTCGTCGAAGGCATGCCAAACGGCAGCGGGAGCATATCTATAAACTTAATTTAAACTTACGGTTTACACCGTGGTTTGTTTCCGCAGTAGCTGCACTTATGAATATGCTTGTATGTGTTTTTTCTTCACCTCTCTTTGGAGCTCTTCCTTGTTTTCTACGTACTGCGTTCACAGTTAGTTCACGTGATTACGTGGGAGGCGTGATGATGTGACACGCAACTCCGCCCCCCATGGCCATCGAGCTGCAGTCCATTACAGTATATAGGTAAAAATAGGTTCCAGTTATGACCATTACGCGTAGAATTTCGAAATGAAACCTGCCCAACTTTTGTAAGTAAGCTGTAAGGAATGAGCCTGCCAAATTCCAGCCTTCTACCTACACAGGAAGTTGGAGAATTAGTGATGAGTGAGTCAGTCAGTCAGTCAGTGAGTGAGTGGGTCAGTCAGTCAGTCAGTGAGGGTTTTGCCTTTTATTAGTATAGATGACAAAATGTAGGCATATACTGTATAATGTATGAAGCTTGAAGTCCAAAGATCAAATGAACACTTTCACAAAAAGTTCAAGAAAAACACAACAGCTTCCATGGCGTAGCAATAAGATTTGCTGACTTGTAATCACGAGTCCCTGGTTCAATCCCAACTCACTCCTATTTTTGCCATTTTCAATAGTGAGCTGCTCTTTTTGTTAATATTATACAGTACACACATACACTTGGTTTGCATCTGTAACACACGGTGTACATTTATAGGACTTGTAAAAGTTACCGCTTTTTTTTTCACTTTTATTCTCTCTAAATCACTAACACGATATATACTATATTTTTTTATTTGAAACTGGGAATAACTGGAGGTGTGAGTGGTGTTTTGAGACAATGGAACTGGACATTCTCTCATGTGGAGGGATAAAAGCTGACACACAGACACTGGTGAATCTGCCTTCTTCGTATCTCACCGTTACTTGATTTTTTTTTTTTATTCAGTTTTATTGAGTGTTCCTGCTCACGCTGAATTTAGTATGCACCTAATGGTTTATGATGTCAAAAAAAAAACAGACATAGGTATATATGATATTTGGAATTATTCGTTTTATGGCCTGTATAGTACATTTTGGAAAACTTTGTGGCACGGATGCAACATTATTCATATTATTCATATTCATTCGCATAACATCTTTCAGTTTGCAATCAGTGATCACGTATTTTTTTTCCCTGATCTTGCCCGTCCCCAAATGTTGCTGTATGCTGTTTCTTTTGTACTCCTGGACATGCAGAGGAAAGAATAGTACAGAGCAGTAAGTTCAGCGCTATATGCAATCATCAGATTCAAATATTAACATTTCACACATACGCAAGGATCATCCTTCCTACATTTATAACAATGTACACATATCTCGCTAGGCTGTGGTTTCTATTAAACACCTGAAAGAAAGAGATAATATATGTGAAAACATCATCGCACTAATGCAATATTATTTGAAAACAAACAGCGTCACATCGGGTGTGAATTTATGCTGATGCTGTTACTATGCTACGGATTTAAGGTGGGCCGAATCTACAAGTTTTTTCGTAGGCTCTGATAATTCTAGTGTTAAACATCAGGAACAACTGTGCATAATCTTAAGAAAATGTATTTTTTAAACTCCTAATCTGCTATATCAAGATGACAGTGCTGTGCTTTCATTCCAGTCTTTACTCTCCTTACAGTTCAAACCCCGCCATCTTGAAGTGCCAAAGTGTAGGGTCCCACCTGGTGAAGCCAATTTCCTCAGTTGTAAGTAAACAGCTTTATTATCTCTATGAATTGGGTTGTTGTGTAACCTGGAAAAGCAGAACATCATAGCCCGTGTTTTGCTTATAATATTGTGAAGCAGAACTGTGGGGATTCTGAAATCCTAATGTTTGGAGAAAGTTTTCAAATGCTCCCATTTTTGTTAGGAAACGGAACAAGCATAAAGAATACCCAAGCAGAGGTACATGATGTTTGTTAGTGCTCTCAGAATTTTGCCATCAAAATATCAAATTGTGGGTGAAGTTTATTTAAGGTTGGATGACTACATTCTTCCAGAACTAATATGGAGTTGAGGAAGGTGAAATAATTTTTGTTTTTCATAATTTTTGATAATTTTAGATTTTCTGCTATAGTGCCAACACTAAAACACAAACACCTGTATTCTTTATCCATATTAGCACTACTCAAATCTAAGATAACTTTACAAAAATAGGAAGGTATCCTAACCCTCTCAAAGCAGTCTGCTAACCCTAACTGAAATATAATTTTTAATAAATTAACTTATTATAATAATTACTCAAAATTATTTTTGCATTCTTTGCTTGAATTTTATATTGAATTACTCTAGCTATTAACAGTATTATCAAATATCTACCTTCTCTATATCAAATATCCTCCTGACTGAATTTTCTTCTTCACTAGTTTTTTTTCTTTTTTTGCCACACTTTCGTCACTTTCATTTGCAGGGCATTTCAATAGAAACCTGTCCAAGGAGCTTTGTTTTTTCCTCCCCTTTAGAATGTTTCTGAAATGAGTTAAGCAAGTGTCATTAAATAGTGCCACTGCACGACCAGTTGCAACTTATTCAGGGTGTTTCTTTCCAATAAAATCAAGTGTTAGGCAAGTGTAATTAAATAACGCCACTGCACGACCAGTTGCAACTTTTTCAGGGTGTTTCTTTTGTGAACGCTGGCCCCGGCACAGACAGACGGACATCAATTTGTCACCCATCACACTTTTTATTTACACTATATACAAATATAAAAGTCCAGTGCACACTCACAAACCCCAGTGCCTCTTGCACTGATTCCCCCAAAGTCCAGGGCCCACAGTCTTTTTGCCTTCCTGGCCGCCTCCCGTCCTCTCTCTCCAGTTCAGTCTTTCTGCCTCCCGACTTCCACCGCTGACTGGAGGGAGGCGGCCCCTTTTATGGGGAGCCGGATGGGCTCCAGCTGCTTCCCGGCACTTAACGGTGGCCACACCCTGTGTGGCGGAAGTGCCGCGCGCACCGAAGCCGTCCGTGTCTCCCCGGAATAAACAGGCACTGGGGCGCCGCCTGGCGGTGGCCACGGGTCCCTACAGGGCTGGGCTTCCAAGCCCTGTACCCGAGGCCCCCTGTCTAACCAGGACGGACGCCCCCACTCGGTCTGGAGGAGGCACACGCCCTCCTCCGGTCCTCTAAGGCGCCCCGGCCGGGCTCCATCCCCGGCCGAGGGCCACACGGGATGAACCGCCATCGGGGTGCCGCCTGGCGGTGGCCACGGGCCCCTAAAGGGTAGGGCTTCCATGCCCACGACCCGCGGCTCCCAACAGAACCAGGAAAGACGCCCCCTCGCGGTCTGGAGGAGGAGTAAAATTTAAGGCTTGTAAACATACCTAAATTGATAAGCTTGATAAGTCAATAGAGATGAATGGAGAAGAAAAAGAAATACAGAAATAACTGCTTCCTCTGTGCTTTAAGAGCTTATTTTAAAATATTACTGATTAGATCCTGACATGTTTTGAAAAAATCTGTACAGATCCTCTAACTGAGTATTTGATTTTTTACAATTTCAAATAGTATAAAACTTTGGTTTCCCACTGACTTAAAAGATGAGAGTTTGGATTCTTCCAGTTTAGCAGAATAAGTCTGCGTGCTAGACTTACGTAGAACTGTAGTAAATGCAATCACAGTTTGTTTGTCCTTCTCCACTTTAAACCCATCTGGAAGAACCCCAAACACAGCTGTTAATGGGTTAGGAGGGATTGTGACCCCAAGGCTGTCTGAAAGGTAATTAAAAATTTTGGTCCAGAATAATGTTAGTTTGGTACAGACCCAGAACATGTGACCCAGTGAGGCTGGGACTTGATTGCAGCGTTCGCAGGTTGGATCATGCCCTGGAAACATTTTGGAGAGTTTTAGGCGAGACAGATGACTTGATATATAATTTTGAGTTGAATAATTGTATGCTTTGCGCATATGGAACTCGAGTGAATTCTCTGCATTGCTACCTTCCACTCCTTTTCTGATATATTGATTAAGAGATCTTTTTCCCATTGTCCTCTTGGATCTTTGAAAGGGAGGAGCACTCCGATCTCCTGCAGAACCTCCGTATGTTGCTGCGTCTGTAGTTCCTTCAGCTCCTCTGTCATCAGTTCCTCGTAATGTGCGGCGACAAGCTCTTTAATGGGTAGTATTTCGAATTTTGGCTTGTAACTCAAGGCAAAAAAAATCGACCTAGTAACAGCTCATATCTCAAAAAACTTGTATGTTGGGGCACTCGTATCTCAAGGTACCACTGTATATATACAGTATATATTAAAATGTGCCAAGCAGTTATATGGGAATAATATATATTTTTTTCTTGATTCTCATTCTACTTTTCTAGGTGTTCTAATTGTTTAATTAATCCATTATTTACTAATTAGAGGGTCTGATGCTAAAGTAATTGCAGTCTTTGATTATTCAGTGTTTTTTGCCAGTGTGTCTGCTCTGCTCATTTTTAATTGTCATTAATAAGATACAACAAAGGGGAAAAACTGCACACAGAAAGGCCAAAATATAATGAATCAACTAAACAGAGTTAAGCATTTAAATCTATAGCAAAAGCATAAATATTTCTAAATGCCTTATAAATGTGAAAATCATGCCGGTGTGCTTTTCTGAATGTAGAATAAAAGATAAATAATACTGGCTAATTAAATGAGATCAGTGTTATCAGGTGTTGTCACTGATTATGAATCTAGTTGGAACAAAAACCTGCAACCACAGAGTGCCCCCAAGGACAGGGGTTGGGAAACACTGATCTAATGTATTGCTGGCTTTTGACAGCCAAATTGAAAAACAAGGCATATAATTCAAACATTTGCTCTAGGCATTGAGTGACAATTATTAAAATTTATTTACTGTATACCCTGATCAGACTTTTGTATCAAATAGTTTCTGAAAGTCTAGATAAATAATATCATATACTCCACTTTGATCATATCTTTTTTTGGCTCCCTCATTGGATTCCAGCGTGTTGGTAAAACATAACCATCTTCTTCTGAATCCATGCTGACTGTTCAGCAACACTCCTGTTCTTGCCCTGTCGTGCACATTAAGCTTATTGGCCTATAGTTGCCTGGGTCTGTCCAGTCACCCTTTTTATATAATGGGATAATATTTGCCATTTTGTAGTATTTCAGAATTTCCCCAGTGTTTCCCCATTTTTAATACCCCTTTAATATACCCTATGTTTCACACTGACGTTATTAATCTCCTGCACCTTGTAAAGCTGTTTTTTTTTCTTTGCAGCTTCTTTATCAACTCCTTATTAACCCACTGTAGAGTTTTCTTTTAAATTTCCAGCTTATTACAAATTAAGGTATGCACCTGTCCTATATTATGTGTAAAATATTTTTAAACATGTTCCACTGCTCCTCCTCTGTCTCCACACATAAAAGTTTATCCCAGTCTATCCTCCTAAGACTTTGCTGAAGCTACTTAAAATTTGACCTTCCAAAGTTAAACATAACAGTTTTAGACTCTGCATCTGCACTTTCCCAAAAGACTGAGAATAGCATTATTATGGTCTCTTGACCCTAGTGGTTTATTTACCTGTACTCCCTCAATTCTATTCTGATTATTACAAAATACTAAGTCTGGACAGACAATCCCCCATGTTTGTTGTTAAATGTACTGTGTTAATAAAACTGTCATTGATTACTAAAAACTTCTGCTCTTGTGCTCCACTATTTGCAACGTTAACCCAGGTAATATTTGGGTAGTTAAAGTCCTCCATGACTATAATATCCCCCTGTAAACTTGCCTTTTTAATATTACTAAAAAGATGTGCCCTGAAATCACTATCTGTATTGGGTGGTCAATAACAAAATTCCTAAAATAAAGCCTTTTTCCCTAATGCTTTTCAGACAAAGCCAGATGTCCTCACTAAGACAAGACTCCATTAATTTTAGATATGCTACAAAAAAAAATTCTCTAAGTTTGTATTTTTTATCGAATGAGAATTGCATGAATTCCCAATCCAGAATATTACACTAAGCTTAACTTTTGGCCTGGTATAGAACTAGATAAAGGGTGACACTTAGTTGCCTAGGTTACCAACCACAAAATAGCATCCAAAGAAGAGCCAAGAGCATGAGCAAAACTAGATAGAGAGAAAAAAGGGAGAATGTCTTTTGTCCTTTCCCTTGTTAGAAATGCTTATTCTAAAATTGTATTAATTAAATCTAGCCAAATTTAAAAAATATTTGAACAGATCTTCTAAGTGAGAATTTGATTTTTCCATTTTCAAATAGTATAGAACATCAGTTATCCACTGATTTATAAAAGAAGGGTTGGGATACTTCCAGTTAAATAAGATACGTCTATCTGCTAGTGGTGTTGCATATGCAATTACAATTTGTGCTTCTCCTCTTTAAGCCCATCTGGGAGTACACCAAGCATGGCTGTTGATGGATTACAAGTAATTGTGACATCAGTGCTGTCTGATAAGCATTCAGATATTTTTGATTTTAAGTTGAATTATTGAATGCTTTGTGCATATAGAGTTAGAGTGTAATCTATGCATGGCTTATTTTCTGAGATATTATTTTAAAGATCCTTTTCCCACTGTACCCTAGTGTTTTGTCTTGGTAGAGAAATATATTACTCTACTTGCCCCTTTTGCATTATTAATATGTAGCCTTTGTCAGAATGCCTCAAATCTCACAGACTTACCACAGTTTATGAGGTATTGTACCATATAACTTCATCCCACCTTCCCTTCTACACGTATAACCTGAGGCAATTAGGTGTAGTAAAAGACAAGCAGGAGTTAGGTTACACTTCAAATAATGTATTATTATTATTATGTATTAGTTGGTCTCGTCCGTTGCGAGAGATGGACGTCTGAAGTGGAGCTTCAGCAGCGGTGTTATTATTTTATATTATTGTCTTCTTATCCTGAGATATCCTGTATTTATCCAACCTGAGGGTTCTACTACAGTATATGCAAGCATATATAAACATGGTCGGCAAGAAAGGAGCTCAGAAAGAAATGGAAAAGAAAACTAAAGCTACATCCAAGCTCAAACTGACAAGTCTAAGTTCAAACTCAAGGTACGGCCTTTCAGAGACTGACCTACCCCAGAAGGTAGCTAAGGGTTGTGTTGGTGTTGCTGGTGCTCCTAGAAGGAGGTATTTGATTTTGCAGGGCATTCTGGATATTATTGTGAGGAGTTGCAGCATTTGGCTTGATGATGGCAACTCCACTCTGTACTGGGAACTGAGAAGGATGGCTGTGAGGACTCTGAAGGCAGATAATTAGGTGTTTATTAGAATAATCTGTGAGCAAGTGAAATGCCATATATGGTTTAGTGACCCACATTCTGTTTACAGAGAAATCAAAACATTATGCACATCTGAATCTGTTCCTCAGAGAGTTGCAGTCAGGGCAGGTGGAGGAATGGTCCTTACTGATGATGCTGCAGTTGTGACCCACTTGGCTGGCTGCTTTGAGCAGCTGTTTAAAGCTGATCCTCCGGCCAGGATATTAAACATCTCTGGGTCCATGGTTCTTGAGGCTGATCCTCCATTTGGCTGTGAACCACCCAATCTCGCTGAGATTGAATAGGTACTGAACCAGCTGAGGGTAGGAAAGTCTGCAAGGATCCATGGTATCCGGGGTCAAGTTCTTCAAGCTGGTAGTACTGTAAGGCTGTCCTACTGCCATTGCAAGAAATCCTTGTTTCCATTTGGAGATCGACGTTGCCCCAAATGAGTGGAAAATGGAATGTATCACCTCTGTCTGGAAAGGGAAGGGTGATTGCCTGGATTGTGGCAACTACAGGTGATAACGCTGTCGATTTTTGTATACCTTTAGACCCAGTTGATTGAACTGCTGTGTGGGACACCCTGAGACTTCATAGTATCACCCGAAGTTGCTGAATATTATGGTCAACTGTTCACTGGTACTTTGAGTGCTGAGTAGAGTGAAGAACAGCTGCATTTTTTCCCAGTCAATTCTTGCATTCATCACGGGTGTGTTCTTGCTCCTACCCTGTTCAATGCTTGCATGGACCAGGTGTTGGGCAAGGTCGTGGGGTCCAACAGCTGTGGGGCATTTTTTGCTGAAGAAAGATTCACTGATCTTAACTTTGCAGGTGTTAAACAGTCTCCTAAATAAACAGGAATACTTTTACGTCTAAGGACACTTTCAGTTACTTCAGTTTTTGCTACATTTTTTTAAGTTTACATCATCGTTCTTGCTTAAATGTACCTCCTGGTCTTTTATATCCTGATTCAGCTTGTCTGTTCTGCTCTGCATTACCACTATATCATTCTTTATATCCTTTATAGCATTCTGTACAACATTTATGTTTACCCTGCGTGTGGTAATCAATGCCTTCAGCTCAGACAGCTTGTTTCCATCTTTTCCATGTGCCAAATGCAGAGTTTCATCCCCTTTTGGCACAGGCTGTTGACTCACAGGGGGTATTGGTAGTAGTTGATAGCGGGGATAGAGAGGACATGCTCGGTTCAGATATACCACTTGAAAGCAGTAGATTGTCATTGCATTCACTCTCACATTCACTGTCAGCTAGAGCAGATTCTGCATCATGAAGTCCTAGCTAATCCATTCCATTGCCCATCTCTTCCAGTTCAGCCTGTGTTAGGTTTGTATCATGAACTCGAGTCCAACTTAGATTTTAATGAAAGTTTACCTACCTTTTTCTTCTCTTTCTGACCTTGGATTCCTGCTAATTTTTAATACACTTGTAATTAATCCCCTGCGGTGGGTTGGCACCCTGCCCGGGATTGGTTCCTGCCTTGTGCCCTGTGTTGGCTGGGATTGGCTCCAGCAGACCCCTGTGACCCTGTGTTCGGATTCAGTGGGTTGTAAAATGGATGGATGGATTAATCCCTCTCAGATTACTTAAAATACAGGATATCTTGAATCGATAAAAAAAGCAAAATGACACCTCTGCCAGCGCTGCTATTGTAGAATAACTACAGACATTTCAAAAAACATAATATATTAAGTATACTGGCTATTTTCAATAATATTATTGCTTTTTTGATTTTTTTTTTCAGAATTCCATTGAATTATCCAGATATATCCATGTAACTGACCGTTTTTCTTGCCTCTCCTGGTATGTGCTGCAAGTTCCTGTTGACAATCGGTAGGCATTTATTTCTGTATGCATTTACTGATATTTTTATGTTTTTTATGTAATGCCTATTGTCAGATCAATAGAAACACATAAGCAGGGAAAAATATTGGATATTATTATAAGTAAGAATAGTAACACAGTTGCTGAGTAGTTAATGCTGTTGTCTTGCATCTCCAGAAAACTAGATTTTTTTTTCTATTCCTTAAATGTATGCATGACCTTTCCCATGCCCATTCATCTCTTGCTCTCTTCCTACATATTAATGACATTTAAGGTAAGTTGTTTAGTAATTCTAAATAATGTATGCTACATTGTGTGTGTGTGTGTGTGTGTGTGTGTGTGTGTATTTATGAATGTATGAGTGTGGTCTGTGATGGACTGGCACATGCCCAGGTTTGATTCCTGCTTCATCTTGCTGGGATGAATTCTGGTATTCCATATCACCCCAGAGAAAATTAAATATAACAAATTCAATAAGCAGATGGAACTGTAGCCAGTAGGAATATCTCACATGATATATGATTTGTGTATAGAATGCCAGAGGGTACTTGGCGGTCCTGTGGCCTGAAACCCCTGCAGATTTTTTTTTTTTCTCCAGCCTTCTAGAGTTTTATTCTGTTTTTTCTGTCCACCCTGGCCATCGGACCTTACTCCTTTTCTATGTTAACTAATGTTGTCTTATTTTCATTTCATATTTTGTCTTTTATTTTTCTTTTCTTCAGTATGTAAAGCACTTTGAGCTACTTTTTGTATGAAAATGTGCTATATAAATAAATGTTGTTGTTATTCCATAGTCTGTTCTTCAAAGGGACTGATTATAGTGTGACCCATTTAACGATATGGGTAACTGAAAATAGGAGTTTGAAAATTATATAATGAAAAAAAAAATAAAAACAACAAAATAATGTACCTAAATATAGAAAATGTTTGAATTCTTGAAAGCAGCTTCACTTTACTTTTCAGTAGAAGAGATATATCTCTTCTATTCTCTAAAGTTTAGCTTGACAACATATAGACAGAATGTTATTTGTCCCCAGGGGGAAATTTGGCTTTTTACAGAAGCTCTTTACTGTACAAACACTACAGTCTCAACACCAACCAGAATGATTAAAAAAGAAGAAAATTAAAATAAAGAAAAACCTTTGACGTGGCAATTACAGTCACAGTGAGGTATTATGCAGGTGTTTTGCTATTGGTGTAAAGGAGCTCCAGTAGTGTTTCTTGAATTCTGCTGAATAATTCATTGGCTGAAAGTACTCATTGTTAATGTGTCAGAGAAAGGATGTCCAGCACTTTTCATAATGGCACTCAGTTTTGTTTTAATTCTCTTCTTTTATCTCAAAGGGTTCCAGAGTGTGTTCCCTAACGGAGCCTGCCCTTTTTTTTTAAAATTTTATTACAATCAATACATAGCAATCAAGTTTTTACAAAAAAAAAGAATTATGTTAAGAACAGATCGATCCCCACCCCTGAGAGAGAGAGCAAGCCAAACGGTGTAAAATTTAAGGCTTGTAAAAATACCTAAATTAATAAATTCTCTGTGCTTTATAAACTTATTTGAAAATATTACTGATTAGATCCTGCCATGTTTTGAAAAAGTCTGTACGGATCCTCTAACTGAGTATTTGATTTTTTCCAATTTTAAATAATATAACACATCATTTTCTCACTGACTTAAAAGAGGAGAGTTTGGGTTCTTCCAGTTTATCAGAATGAGTCTGCGTGCCAACAGTGTAGTGAATGCAATCACAATTTGTTTGTCTTTCTCCACTTTAAGACCCTCTGGAAGAACCCCAAACACAGCTGTTAATGGGTTAGGAGGGATTGTGAGTCCAAGGCTGTCTGAGAGGTAATTAAAAATTTTTGTCCAGAATAATGTTAATTTGGTGCAGGCCCAGAACATGTGACCCAGTGAGGCTGGGGCTTGGTTGCAACGTTCGCAGGTTGGATCATGCCCTGGAAACATTTTGGAGAGTTTTAGTCGAGACAGATGTGCTCGATATATAATTTTGAATTGTATAATTGTATGCTTTGCGCATATGGAGCTCAAGTGAATTCTCTGCATTGCTACTTTCCACTCCTTTTCTGATATATTAATTGAGAGATCATTTTCCCAGTGTCCTCTTGGATCTTTGAAAGGAAGGGATTGTAAAATGATTTTATATATTGTAGAGATGGAGTCTAACTCCTTGAAATTGAGCAATATTTTTCCAGCGTGGATGAGGGTGCAAGATGAGGAAAATCTGGAAGGTTCTGTTTAACAAAGTTCCTGATTTGAAGATAGTGAAAGAAATTTGTAGCTGGAATGTTAAATTTGGAATGTAATTGTTCATAGGATGCAAAGACGTTGTCTATATAAAGATCTCTAAGCAAGTTAATTCCAAATTTTTCCAGATATTAAAACTGCATATGTTTGTGAGGTTGAAAGAGGTGGTTCTTTGCAGGGTGCCACAGAAGAAGCTTCTCCGTCTTAAAATGCTTTCTACATTGGTTCCAGATTCTAAGTGAGTGGAGCACAATTGGGTTATTAGTGTATTGCCGATAACGTGTGTTTATTGGAGCACAGAGCAAGGAATACAAAGAAGTACTGCAGGATTTTACTTCTATTGCGGTCCATGCCTGTGTATGTTCTTCTATTTGTGTCCAGGTTCTTATCGCTGTATATTTGCGCCCAGTAATAAAACTGGAAGTTAGGTAGAGCCATGCCGCCTTCTGCCTTTTGTCTTTGTAGGGTCGCTCTTTTGATGCGTGGATGTTTAGAATTCCAAATAAATGAGGTTATTGTTGAATCTAATTGCTTAAAGAATGATTTATTAATGTATATTGGTATGTTTTGAAATAAAAAGGAGCTTAGGAAGAATATTCATCTTAACAGTGTTAATTCTTCCAGCTAGTGTGAGATGAAGGGTTGACCATCTATGCAAGTCTTGTTTAATTTTTTCCATGCAGAGACGAAATTTTGTTGATAAAGAGCTTTATGTTTACTTGTGATGTTTACCCCAGGTATTTAAACTGTTCTGCAATGATAAAAGGAAGGGTGTCTAATCTAATATTATATGCTTGAGAATTCACGGAAAGAGTACACTTTTATTCAGATTAATTCTGAGACCAGAGAGCTTTTGAAATTCTGTGAGTGCTGCTAAGACTGCAGGCACAGAATTTTCTGGGTCCATATATACAGTACCATGTCATCTGCATATAATGAGATTTTCTGTTCCAGTCCTTCTCTGCTAATCCCCTTTATCTGATCAGTATTTCGACAATGTATTGCCAGTGGTTCAATGGCAATTGCAAACAGCAGTGGTGACAAAGGGCATCCTTGTCTTGTGCCACGCTCTAGTTTAAAGTAGTCTGAGCAAATGTTATTGATGCAAACTGAAGCTTCTGGGTTAGTATACAGTAATTTAATCCATGCACAAATGTTGGGCCAAACCCAAACTTCTCCAAAATAGTAAAAGGTATTTCCATTCAATCATGTCGAATGCTTTTTCTGCATCCAATGATAATAATATTTCTGGGGTGTTTGATTTAGTTGGTGAGTATATTACATTAAACAGGCGTCAAGATTTGAAGATAAGTGTCGGCCCCTAATAAATCCAGTTTGGTCTTGTGATATTACGAGGGAGCACTTTCTCCATCCTTCTAGCTATGATTTTAGAGAGTATTTTAACGTCGTTATTCAGAAGTGAAATTGGTCTGTATGATGCACATTGTAATAAGTCCTTATTTTGTTTTGGAAAGACAGTGATTAGTGCTTGGCGAAAGGTTTGTGGAAGAGATTGGTTATCTCTGGCTTCTGTAAATGTTGCTAATAGGAGGGAGCTAGCTGAGCGGAGAATTTCTTGTAAAACTCTGCAGGGTAGCCATCAGGGCCTGCTGCTTTTCCACCTTGGAGTGACTTTATAGCATCCAGTAATTCTGATAATGACAGAGGTTTATCGAGTTCCTCCACACTAAAAGCGTCAATTTGTGGTATCTGTAATTTATCCAGAAATGCATTAGATTGTATATTGTCTTCTTTAAACTCAGTAGTATATAGGGATTTATAGTAGTCTCTAAAAGTGTACATTATATTTTTGTGTTCGATGATTTTATCTCCATTCGTGTTAGTAATTACCGAGATTGCGCTATGCACATCTTGCTTGTGAATTTGTTGCTAAAAGCTTATTAGCTTTCTCCATGTTCATAATAATGATGTCTGGATTTGTAAATTAGTTGTTCAGTTTCTTTAGTTGTCAAGAGGTTTAATTCTGAATGTAGAGCCTGCCTCCTCTTATGTAGAGTCTCGCTTGGTAGTCTGGCATGTTCTTCATCTATTTTAGTAATTTCGCTTTTATCTCTGCTACTTTCTTCGCTCGGATTTATTTCTGTGGGAAAGATATGAGATAATCTGTCCTCTTAAGAAGGCCTTAAGAGTTTCCCAGAGTATTCCTGCAGAGATCTCAGGGGATGTATTTGTCTCTAGAAAGAATTGATTTGTTTGGATATAAATTCAGTACAATTCTCGTCAGCTAATAGAAGCGGTTGAGGCCATCTGCGGGTGAGTGTATGGGGCTTAGTAATTTCAGCTCCAAGATCATCGGAGCATGGTCTGAAATAACAATAGCATCGTATTTACAAGATTTAATCTTAGGCAAGAAGTTATTATCTATAAAGAAGTAATCAATCCTTGAGTAGCAATGATGTACTGGTGAGTAGAAAGAATATGTTCTTGAATTTGGGTTTAAAACCTCCAGGGATCTGATAAGTTGTGATCAGTTATAAACTTTGTAATTATCTTTGCGGTGTTAGTTGCCGCTCCCCCTGTGGAGGAAGTCTTATCTAAAAGTGGATTTAGAACACAATTAAAGTCCCCAGCCATTATAAGTTTATGAGTGTTCAGATTGGGAATGGATGCAAATAAATTTTGTATAAATTCCTTATCATCAACATTAGGTGCATAAACATTTATCAAAATCATTTTACAGTTAGATAAGTCTCCCATGACCATCACATATCTCCCTTCAGGATCCAATACTACATCTGATGCTACAAATGGTACTGTTCTATGTATGAGAATTCCCACCCCTCTAGTTTTCTTTGTAAAACTAGAATGGAACATTTGGCCAGTCCAGTCTTTATGCAGCTGGAACTGATCCTTGCTTAGTAAGTGGGTTTCCTGTAAAAATACTATTTTAGCATTTAGACCTGTTAGGTGAGAAAGTACTTTCTTTCTCTTTAATTCGTGATTCAGGCCTTTAACATTCCAGCTTACAAAGTTAACTGTCCCATCATGGAGACACTGATTCTGAGTTTTTGATGTCATTTTATAGTCTTAACTGGAAGTGAAATAGTTTAGGTCTTAATTTCCTATTTCCCCAAGAGCTGTTGCCATGCAGCTTATTATTACGTTGATAGTTATAAAGATTGAGATGATAAATTAGGTATAGATCAAGCCTGCTCTCTTTCTCTCCCCCCTTAACCCCCACCCTCCCTTTTTGCAAAAAAGGAGCCTGCCCTTTTAATTAATTAATTAATTAATTAATTATGCGAGCCTCTCCCAAAGTGATGTTACAAAATTCCGTACACTATAGCATATAAAATTGCACTGGCTGTTACAGAGTTGTAAAAGATGTGAAGGACGTCACTACCCACATTAAAAGAACACAGTCTCCTAAGAAAAAAAGAGTCTGCTCTGCCTTTTCTTAAATAGTTCCAATAGTTCCACGTCAATGACCAGTTATTTATCAATACACCCCATAAGTTCAGAGTCATCTGAGAATATCTGCAAGTGACATGGCCTGGTGTTATATTTATAGTCTGAGGTGTGCAGAGTGAAGAAAAAAGAAGTTAAGACTGTTTGCATCTCCATACTCCAGATGACTCCTTATAATCATGGTTCTTATTTTATTGCTGTACTTTCTTTAATGTCAGTCAGTCATTATCCAACCCGCTATATCCTAACACAGGGGGTCTGCTGGAGCCAATCTCAGCCAACACAGGGTGCAAGGCAGGAACAAACACACACACACCAAGGACAATTTAGGACTGCCAATGCACCTAACCTGCATGTCTTTCAACTGTGGGAGGAAACCCACACAGACATAGTGAGAACATGCAAACACCAATGCAAGGAGGACCTGGGAATTGAACCTGGGTCTCCTAACTGTAAGGCAGCAGCACTACCACTGCGCCTTTCTTTAATGTGATAATCAATATTTTGATCTTATCTATTCTAAATTCCTTTTAATTATAATAACATTGCCTGCTAGAGAGAGATGAAAAATTGAACCCCTATTGACATCTTGTTTAGTGCTTTCCATCAAATATCATTTAAAATATCTTTAATTTTTCTAAATTTATCAGTGGTAAGCCTTTTTACTGGAAAACATATACCTTTTTCCAGATTACTTGTAAATTCTAAAATTTATAAAAGCAATTTAATTAATTTAATAACATTGGCAATGATACATTTGGGTTAGTGATCATATCGTCCACAGTGAGAGATTTTTACCATTCCTTCCCTTACTATTCCCTTTGTTACTGAGTTTTGCTAAAGGCAAATGGCCAGTAGTTCAATAAGCAGTTGCAAATAAACATGGGAGATAGTGGACAGCCTTGATGGGTATTTCTTTCTCACTGAAAAAATAATAGTTTAAAGTGTACTTGCAAGTAGTATAATCCAGGTTGACAATACAGTACCTGGACAAACCCCGTTTTTAAAGATTAGTGAGAAATCCTTGTTAATTACTTGCTTTTCTGCATTAAATGACAGTTAAACTTCTAGGAGGTTGGTTTCTGAAGGGAATGTACCTTCAGCAAGCAGTAAATATTTGATCATAGTAAATCAATGCCTTTAATAAATACAATTTGGTCTTGTGATATTATTATAAGGGGCACTTTTCTGTTTTTGGTAGAACCTTTGCCAATACTGTGACATCATTATTTATTTGATTGGTTTATAAGATCCATGTTCCAAAGGGTCTTTATGCTCCTAAGAAAAGACAGTGGTTAACACCTGGCCTTGGATGTGGGGTAGAATATTGTAATCTAATGTTTGTTAAAATATAGCAAGTATTAATGAATAATGGAATTTATAGCATCCTAAATTTCAATAGGGCTCAGTGGCTTGTCCAGTTCCTCTATAAGTAGTGTAAGTTGTAGCAATTCTAATTTCTGAAGAAAGGTATTTATGCTCACTAAATTTTTTTTTTTTACATTTTTATCCTGTAATATTCTGTTTCACACTTTTTATGTGTTGGTTGATCTAAAATCGTGTTAGTATGAAGCTGAAGAAAGGTGATGTAGTATTTAAAGAACAATGTGGTATATTTATTTTGGGGTTTACACAGCTGCAAACAATGACAGGTATGCATAATCAATACATGCAATTAAAATATAGAGTAAGATATTTGTGGAGTTTGGTGGCACAGTAACATAGTGGTGAGCTGTGCTGGCTCACTACTCCAGACAATACCACATTTAAAGTCACTAAATTCTTCAGTATGACACAATTAACTGCTAGTGTTTCTTAATGGAGATTAAATGTCTATATGCTAAATTTTACGCACCTGTTAACAATGGGTACAGCTAAACCTAAACTCAATAATTTGGGGTTTCTACATATATGTATGGTTGTTTAGTGCATTTTGCATAAGGAAGCCTTAGTATCCAGCATCTTTTGCTAATCTCAGTTCTTTGTGGCAGTTTGAGCAGTGTCCAACTGTCCTCCCCATCACCTCTCATCTAAAAGGTCAATTTTTCTGATTTTGATTAGCAGTTAATTTATCAGATCATCACTATTGCAAATTAAACTGGAAGAAAAGCCAAGCTTAGTAAACATGAGTTCTTCATGAAACACTAGAAAACATGGTGTCTTCTAACTGAAATTGCTTAATGATAATATACTTTATGAAAGGAGCTACATAAGAAAGGTTACTGACTAATTCTGCCCTGAGAAGTTTAGCAAGCCAGTGATACATAAACTATAATCATTAATTAGCTTGCTATGCATTACTATATATAATCTCTGCTTGTTGTGTTTTCTCTTTTCAGTTCTACAAAATTTCTGGAGGATTCCTTGGTAAGACTTTCCTCATATTCTGTTTATAACAATACTCCATTACAAAGTTTTCAGCCTGGGAACATAGTTTATTTTCTATCATTGCTGTTACAACATGAAGCTATCTGAAGATGGATGAGGAGGAAGAAGAGAAGGAAGGGATCTTAGTAGATTAGGAAAATTCAACATTGGTTAGAATACATTTTTAGCTTTGGCCCACTGTTTAATACAACCTCTTATTAATTAAAATATGAGCTGAGTAGAGACACAGAAGACTTATTTTAGAATAACATTAATTAAATGTTGTCAGATTTTGCAGAAGGTGTGCAGAGTTCCAAGAAAGAAAATTACATTCCTTCTAGTTTAGATAATATGCATTATCATTTTCTTATTCATTTTCAGAGGTTAAGTTAGGATTCCGCCAATTGAGCAGAATTAGTTGAGATGCTAACAATTTAGTGTATAACAGTCAGTTTATTACTATATAGCCTAAGGCTGTCGCAAATAACTCCAAAGACTGTGTGAAAGACAAGAGGCACTACTGAGCTCTAAAACCCCATATACAACCCCACACCAGTCAGTCCCAGCTGCATAATTAACATTTTTAATTCCAATAATATCGTTTTAATATTCGCAGCACAATATACAATTCACAGTAATCCTTTTTCTCTTCAAGGTGAGCTTTGCCTTCTGCCTTCCTTTTAAGTTGGACCTTGGAGTACTTGGAAACACTTCCAGCTCAAACAAAAACTTTGTGAAACAGGTAGTTCTTCTCCCTGCAGTGTCCTCTGGTGGCACCCAAGGACCACAACAGGGTTGACTCCCAGGAATACGAATCATATGGATTCTTGTGGGTGTCCATACTGGGTACATGCTAGTGAAGCACTGCCATCTTTTGTACTAAGAGAACCTTTCCCAGTCCATGTACTAATCTCTCCCCTTGACTGGGATGATAATCCAGCCCCATATCTGCCAGGTTATGTCTCTTCTCATATTGTTCCTCTATTATCGCTTCCCGGCTGGGCAAGGGTCCACCATAGAACTTACAACTGCTGTAAGAGAGATCCTAAATTATCTGACAGACAAATAAAAAAAACAAAACTGTTCCAAAAAGGACCTTCATTTTAGACAGTCACAAAACACATACCTCTGGGAGGCTTGGAATTGCTAGGTATCATTGGCAAACTATGGTACCATTCCTGATATATTTTAAATGAACTATTCTACTCTGAATTACAGCATGTTTTGCACAAATTGCACAGCATTGCCAACGGGGGTCTAGCACTGTGATGGTATTTGATATAGACTGGAAATGCACCATATTCTACTCCTTACTTGTAAAAATATGTTTGACCATGAGTATCAGTGGCAGATTAGGAATGCTTGCCAAATTCTCTTTAAGTTTGAATCTTTTAATTAGAAAGATAAGTGTATTGAATGAATTCCATATTTAACGCACTACTGATCCAATGGTGCAAACATATTATCAATCTGAACATATCTGAAGATTTTGATGCATAGTATCTTCCAATACTGTATAGTTGAGCAGTCAGCAGTGACTTTTCCTTGAATTGTTTTTCTACATTGGTTCCATATTTTAAGCAAGTGAGGCACAATCTGACTTTCTTTCCAGATTCAATCAGGCAGATGTGCATTCAGCACTGAACTCTTTCCATTTTCAAAATAACAATAATTCACAACCCAGTAGTATACTGTAAGTGAGGCAGCACCAAGGTACTATTTTTGCCTTCAGTATATACAACCTGATAATGGAATTAAGCTTTTTGAGAAAGGATTTATCAATAATTATAGAAATGTTCTGAAATGGGGATAAAATATTAGAAGGATATTCATTTTAAATATTAACACTGCCTGCTAGAGAGAGAAGAAAAATTGAACATCTATTGACATATTGTTTAGTGCTTTCCTTTAATGCTTATGTTTAATGCTTATCATTTAAAAAAATCTTTAACTTTTCTAAAATTATCATTGAATAACCTTCTAACTGAAAAGAGTACATCTTTGTCCAGATTAACTGTAAATCCTAAGATTAGTAAAAGTAACTTAATTCATTTAATAACATCAGCAATGATACAATTGGGTTAGTGATCATATTATCCACACGCAGAGAGATTTTTTTTTACTATTCCTTCCCTAAATATTCCCTTTGTTACTGAGTTCCTCTACAAGTAGTGTGATAAGTTGTAGCAATTCCAATTTATGAAGAAAGGTATTAACATTTCCTGCTACTTCATTATACTCTGTTATGTATAGAGATTTGTAAGTATTACCTAAATATATTAGTTATCTATTTATGCTCACTAAATATTGTGTTTTTTACATTTTTATCCTCTGCTATTCAGTTACACGCTTCCTTTTTTTTTTTTTTATTAATTTTATTACAATCCATACAAAGCAATCAAGATTTTACAAAAAGAAAAATTGAGTTAAGAACAGATCGATCCCCACCCCTGAGAGAGAGAGCAAGCCAAATAACGTTAAATTTAAGGCTTGTAAACATACCTAATTTTAAAAAAAATTCTCTGTGCTTTATGAACTTATTTTAAAATATTACTGATTAGATCCTGCCATGTTCTGAAAAAAGTCTGTACAGATCCTCTAACTGAGTATTTGATTTTTTCCAATTTCAAATAATATAACACATCGGTTTCCCACTGACTTAAAAGAGGAGAGTTTGGATTCTTCCAGTTTATCAGAATGAGTCTGCGTGCCAAGAGTGTAGTGAATGCAATCACGATTTGTTTGTCTTTCTCCATACACGCTTCCTTTTAATGTATTTGTTGAGCTAAAATCTGGTTAGTATGAGGTTGAGGAAAGGTGAGGTAATATGTACAGATATTTTGGATTTTACACAGCTGCAAACAACTACAGGGATGTGTAATCAATACATACAATTAAAATATAGAGTAAGATATTTGTGGAGCTTGGTGGTGGTATAGTAACATAGTGGTTAGCTGTGATCCACTCCAGACAATACCACATTTAAAGTCACTAAACTGTTCAGTATGAACCATTCAGCTGCCAGTGTTTCTTAATTGAAATTGCATGTCTATATGGTAGATTTTATGCACCTGGAAACAATCGGTTTAGCTGAAACACCTAAACTCAATCATTGGGGTGGGCACCCTCCATATACTTATAACCATATAGTGTATGTTGTATAAAGAAGCCTTGGTGTCCAGTATCTTTTGTCAATCTCAGCTCTTTTTGGAAGTTTGAGCAGTGTAGGTCACCTTTTCTGGTAATCTTCCATGCTCTGCTTCCCAAATTACAATGGCTATATACTGTAGCAAAGCTATATATGTCATTTTGTAACTTGCTTAATCCAGATCAGTGTGGAAGGCAGGAATAAACTTTTATTTTGATTTTCACCACACTTTTCTGTTTGCATAAATTGCATCAATGCATAGGTAATTGCCAGCATATTCGTTAAATACTCATTGTTGTAATGGTAGCTTAGAAAATTTGAGAGCACAAGTACATGAGTACATAAGTATATAATTTATCTGTGAAGTGTATGCATATTTTATTTGTTATGTGAAAAGAGTTGGGAACCATCCCTGTATAATTTCCAACGGACAAAGTAAAGAAATAATTGAAAAAATAACAATCAATGTACTCAAACAGCAATTGACAAAAAGAAATATAGACATGGTGTTTTTATAATGGGACAAAATGACTGGTGGAAATAATGTGGTAGGGGATGGTGTAACTGGAAGATGGATGTAATGTCATCAAAAAGGAGACTGGAAGTTATGGTATTTTGTGGAAGTAACGTCATCTTCAGAAGACCAGACGTGATGTAATCAAGATGGGGAAAGAAGTGACGTCATCAGCGGGAGTGATGATGTGACGTCATCAGTGGGAGTCAGATGAGAAAGTGACATTTGGCGGCCATGTTGTGAACCCGGAAGTGTGTGAAGTAAGTGCACTGGAATAGTTTTCTTCTTTTGGTCTGATGAAAAAGAGATAGAGGTGTTAGTACCATAAATCAACCCTTCATCTCACGATGTTTCACTCACCTCAGGGCTTGTTGACTGCCTCCTAAGCGCACATGTGCGGCATGACCCACCCACTCAGCCCAGACCTATTAGGTTGGGCAGCCTGCATCAAGAGGTCATAGATACAAGAAAGGACATCAACGTGGGCCTGCAAAAAACCTCTACTATAAATGACTTTGAACCTGTAAGGTTGAAGGTCTATAAGCTACCTAGTGACATGAGGATTAGATTCTCGATGTACGACCATCCACTAAAGAGCGTCATGATCCGTCACCAAGGTAAACTCACGTCCCAAAAGGTAGTACCTCAACTGGGTAAAGGGGATTATAAGATAACAGCATGAAAAAAATCAAACAAGATGTGAAAAGATGGTCTACCTTCCAGCTTATGTTTGCAAGGAGAATCAATACTGTCAAGATGAAAATACTTCCCAAGCATTGTTTTTTATTTCAGAGCATCCCTATATACATTAAAAAATCATTCTTTAGGAAATGAGACTCATTTATATCCTCATTATCGGGAATTTGAGCCGTCCATGCATTCACAAGGTGACGACGCAAAGACCTAAAGTAGAAGGTAACATGACACTACCTAACATTCAATTGTATAACTGGGTGGCAAATATACAAGCTATAAAGACCTGGAAATTGACACAAATTGATGTGTATACACAATGTTGCCATAGAAATAAAATATTGCTGTACTTCTGTATATGACCTTTGTACCTCAGTAAATACTAATTATCAAAAATATACCAATAATTCAGCTGTCCATCAGTCACTCAGCATATGGAACCAATGCGGGATGTACTTCAAGGTAGAAAAGCTTTTATATGTTGCACCACTACATGATAATCACGTCTTTAAACCCTCTCAAACATACACAGTATTTAATCATTGGAAAACATATGGGATTAAAAACACTTAGAGAACTGAATATAGATAATGTTTTTGCATCTTATGAACAATGGCACTTCAAATTTACTTCCCAGTAATAAAATTTTTCTACTACTTTCAAATCAGATTTTTTTTCTAAAAGAAACCTACCCAATTTTCTACACCTTTACCTTTCTGTTCCAGAAGATATTCTGATTAGGTCTGAAGGCTCAGACAGAATCTCAACAATATATAAGAACATCTCAAAGTCTCTTCCTGTCAAAAATCCTAGGGTATTGTGTGAAAAGGATCTTTCAATTAATATCTAATTTATGATACAGATCATGTAGTTATACCACACTGCTGACTAGAGCATCTTATAAAGGGATCATTTTCTTGCAGATCATCTAATGTGGTCTACCTAGTTCTCTGTGAAATGTCTCTACACTGCCCTCTATGTGGGAGAAACTGGACAAACACCCCACCAAAGAAACAATTTACACAGGATCCGCATTAAGCATGGCAATATGAATGTTCCAGTCAGAGATCATTTCAACAGTTATGGACACTGTGAGAAGTCACAATGCTTATAGGCAACTTCAAAACACAGCAAAAGATGAAAAAATGGGATGTTAAACTCATGCTAAAATTTAACATATTACAACACAGTTTAAATAGAGACAATAGTTTTATAACCAGATATGAGTATTGTTTACATTTCTCTGACTGACCCAGACAGTTTGACTGCAGATCCACTTTGTAAGGAAAAACTCATCTTTTTTTATCTTTTCAAAAGATCTTGACTATACATTGTTCTCGTGTTTTGCTAAATGAATCCTAGCCTTGGAGAGGTCCATTAATTTTTTACATCTAAGATTAAAGCTTTTTCAATGTCCTAGTGTCTATATAAACACAGGGAATTCCAATCTCTGTATTACATCTTGCCTAAAGAAGGGGCCTGAGTTGCCTTGAAAGCTTGCATGTTGTATTCTTTTTAGTTAGCCAATAAAAGGTGTCATTTTGCTTGACTTTCTCATTACATCCATAATAGCTAACATGATACAACACCCTTGTACTAAAATTAATATCTCAGAAAAGAAGTGGAAGGCAGTCAGGCAAAAAATACATTGTGACAAGAATTGACACGAAACATCAAAAAGTTTTGGGGCAGCTACCCTTATTATATGCTCTGGCTACAAAATGGGTATGATTTGTTGAGTAGTGTTCAAGTTCAAGTCCAAAACAGAACTGATGAAGTATGTAAAGATGGTAGCTTTAAACGCCGAGACCGGTAATGACAAAATCATGACTGGAAGTGACATCCTCGTGGGCACCAGAAGTGACGTTTTTATGGTCACCAGAACCGGAATGTGACATCATTGTGACCGGATGTGACATCATCTTGGGTGCCAGAACCCTGTGGGATTTCCCGTGAAAGGTCTGCAGAGGATCGAGAGAGAAAGTCAGTGCACCTTGCCACCCCCTGGACTGGTGTGGAATTGTTGTTATTCGTGCCCTTTAGCTGCCTACCATTTACATGTGTATGACAACACTCTAGCTGCATATGTGCAAACCATTCAATCATTCAACTTAAAATCTTTCATTGAACACATTTATCTTGTTTAAAATTGTCCAAAATATATACAGGGCAAGATCTAACCTGCAAGCAGTGTAATTTAGCTCTAGCTTCACTGGGCGGCATGTTCTTAAAGTGCAACAAATTAACAATATTTTGGACAAAAATCTTTCAAAGCTTATCAGACAGCCAGAAAGCCTTGGTGTCACAATCCCTCCTAATCCATTAACAGCTGTGTTTGGTGTACTGCCAAATGGGCTAACGGTGGAAAAGGACAAATTGACTAATTGCCTGTACCACACTACTAGCACGTAGGCTTATCTTGCTGAACTGGGAGGATCCCAACCCACCTTTTATAAGACATTGGGAAACAGATGTTCTATATCAGGGGTTTTCAAACTCAGTCTTAGGGACCCACTGTTGCTTCAGGTTTTTGTTCCAGCCAGCTTCTGTTTTTAAATTGGACTCCTGAGCTAATTAAGTGAAATATTATTTCCCAGATTCTGTGTTACTAAGTCATTATATGGGAATAATGCATTTGTTTTCTTTTTAACAGTATTTTTATCTTGATTTTCATTTTACTTTAACAGGTGTTCTAATTGTTTAATTAATCCATTATTTACTAAATAGTAGTTCTGATGCTAAAGTAGTTGCAGCCTTTCATGATTTAGTGTTGTGTACCTGTCTGCTCTGCTAGTTTTTAATTGTCATTATTAAGATACAATGAAGGGAGCAAACTGCACAAAGAAAGGGCAAAATATAATGAAATCAACAAAACAGAGGTAAGCATTTTAATTTATAGCATAGCAAAAACAGCAATTCATGCTGCTGTGCTTTTCTGAATGTAGAATAAGAGAAGAGAAAAATACCTGGTACAGTAGAGTCTCGCTTATCCAACATAAACAGGCCGGCAGAACATTGGATAAGCAAAAATGTTGGATATTGCCAGGTTTTAAGAAAAAGCATATTAAACGTCAAACTATGTTATAATTTTACACATTTCGAACCTAATAATCATGTTTTACAACAAAACAACAGAATAAATTAACTGAAAAAATGAACTTACAGTTACAGAATTGTCTGAAGTTAAATACAGAATGTACTGTACTTAAAAAGTTCAGTCCTGTGATGATTTAAAGACATTTTTGATCGAAGTCTGCTTTCCTGATGTACGTTTCTTCACTGTCAAGTCTCGCCATCATTGCAACATCATTATGTTGATTCCTGTAACTTCTTCTTGTTGCTCAATGTAATTAATTGCAGTTTCGTCACTCATATAGTCAACATCCATACGAGCGTATACTGTTTACTACAGCATTGTGACTGCGTGTGTGTTCGTTTGTGCTGTGACGTGCAAGTCCCAGTCTTGCACCCGAAAACACGAAGCTGAGTCTCAGTACTTTAGCAACACCAGCTTTATTAAGCTTGAAACAGCAACAGCACAGTTATTTATTGTAGCGGGATCTGCCATTCTCCTATACACAGACACAGCAGTCAGGCAGGGTCGGGGGAAAGTAATACTGTACCCTGCGCATTTATAATGTTCCTTGTATCACCCATCGATGGCAGGCGCTTATAGCATGTCCGGATCTTTTCGGATTTGCTTTTATGGCGAACTGCTACAGTGCTGGGAGACTGCGATTGCTTTGGGACGCTCTTCCACGTGTCGTCCCATTGGGTGGATTCCCACAAGAGTTTAGAAACTCACTCACACCAGCCATGATTCTTTTCAAGGTAAAGTGCAGGTTAATTATGCTTTATGTATTTCTACTTTATATTTTGTATGATTCATTTTTATATGAATAGTTTTGTGTTGTGGAACGAATCATCTGAGTTTCCAGTATTTCTTATGGGGAAATTCACATTGATATACTGTACAAGTGCTTTGGACTGTGAGCACATTTCCAGAACGAATTATGCTTGCAAACCAAGGTTCCACTGTAATTAGCTGCGGTAGAGTCGGGAGCAACAAAAACTAGACTACGCTCACAACTTGCAGTTCTTGTTGCCGATTGCATTTATTAAGTTATTTGTTGTATAAGTTCGACCTGATTGTCTGCATGTTATTTTTTTCAAATAATAAAAGAAAATAGTACTAGAGTAAAAGTAAAAAAAAAAAAAATCTGCTTTCAAAAGTACCTATGTTCTTAAAGTAAAATTACATTTTATAATAATGAAAAGCTGAACAGCTTTGTCTAGAGAGCACAATACATTTATTTTATTTTTAGACAACACTTATACAATACTAGCCATTCCCCGTGGCTTTACCAACTTAGAAGTGAAACAGGACAGCAAAGAGGACCTCTTTCGTCTCCCCACTCCTGACATCATGTTTCCCCAGCCCGCAGCCTCTTTTCGTGGATTAGTGTGAATATGTTGCTCCTGCAAGTAAACTATGATTCTTAGCACGATGAGAGAAATAGCAAAATCAATTGGAATGTTCATGCAAATTCTACAAAAAAAACGATCTAAATCTGTTAAGTAGTTCTCTCGTTTGCTAGCTAAGCAAATGTAAGATATGTCCCAAGGTTGTTGCATGAGTGAGGAGGGCCCCACCCCCCTCGTCTTGGCCCGCTATGTCTCTCTCAGATTCATGCTAATAAAGCAGTACTGCAAATGAACTATGGTACTTATTGCGATGAGACAATAAGTCTCAAAATCAACCGGAATGTTCAAGCAAATTAAAGAAAATACCCTTACCTCTGTTAAGTAGTTGTCTTGTGAAAAGCAGACAGACAGACAGACATTGGATTATATATATATATATATATAGCAGAATACCCGCGCTTCGCAGCGGAGAAGTAGTGTGTTAAAGAAGGTACGAAAAAGAAAAGGAAAAATTTTAAAAATAACGTAACAGATTGTTAATGTAATTGTTTTGTCACTGTTATGAGTGTCGCTGTGATATATATATATATATATATATATATAACAAAACACCCGCAGCTTTGTGATGTCATGTGTTAAAAAGTTATGAAAAGAAAAGGAAACATTTTAAATATAATGTAACATGATTGTCAAAGTAATTGTTTTGTGTATTTGGTGGCAGCGTCACAAAGTTATTTTCGTCTAGCTGCATCAGAAAATGTACCACCACGCCTGACACGCCTCCTTTTTACTGTTTTCTCACAGCTTGGATTGCTGCTGTCATATATATATATACACACACACACACACACACACACACATACATACATACACATACATACATATATATATATACACATATATATACACATACATATCTTCATATCTACATATCTATATACATATCTACATATACACATATATATATACATACCTATCTACATCATATATACACACATACATACACACACACAAATTATATATATGTATGTATGTATGTGTGTGTGTGTGTGTGTATATATATATATATATATATATATATATATATATATATAATGTAGATAGGGGTGTGTTTGTGTATATATATATATATATATACACACATACATACATATATATATACACATACATATACTTGTGTGTATGTTTGTATGTGTCTATATGTGTGTGTATAGCTTTGGTCACTGAGTGCAAGGGAAAAATAATAAAATATAGTCTATAAGTTATTAAACAGTAAAACATTAACGCTTCAAGAAGTACAGGTACACTGATCACTACTGGAGTGGTTGCGGGTAAACTACATTTTAAAGACTGTGTAACAAAACAGGTAAGTAACTAACAGCAGCTAAAATGTGTATGGATCATCTCTCGGTAGTAGATCCCTTTTGAAAGGCGCTACACGACGGCTGTGGTATAGAAATTACATTTTCTATGTGAACGTTCAAATTTGTGCCTCTGGTAATGTGCCTTACCGGCATTTAAAGAAAATTAGTTTTGTGTCCTCTGCAGTGTTAAGAGAGAAAGGCTTTGGTTTGGCATAAAAGGAAAAAGGTGTAAAGAAAGGAAAGTTGCCTTTTTCTTTTATATAGTAGAGAGATATGTTCGCTGACGCTATGATCGCCTTTTGGGGACAGTCGCGGTCGGTCTTGTGTAGACTGGTGAGACGTCCCTGCCATTAATCGGCTGTGATGGCACTGTCAGTCCTGCACTCGTGTGCGTGTCTTCATAATCCGAGTTTAGGACCTCATAATCGTATAATGCAAAAGAAAGTGTGAATCGCCTTAATATTATTTTGCCGTGGTGTAGAAAAGGGGTCCTGTGTTTGCACTTGTCTGGGCTATAGCGCAGGGGGAGGATGAAAAAAATTAAAAGTGCTCACTTTGACTTAAAGCAGAAGCGCAGTCAGCGTCTCAAAGGCCGGCACAGCTATGCACGCGCTCTGGCTGCTTGACTTTTGCTGGGCAGGAGACCCCTTTTGTACACACGTTCATGATATCAAAAGTCTCAGCGCTCTTTGGAGGTAATTCATATATTATATATATAGCAAAATATCCGCGCTTCGCAGCGGAGAAGTAGTGTGTTAAAGAAGTAATGAAAAAGAAAAGGAAACATTTTAATAATAACGTAACATGATTGACATTGTCATGAGTGTTGCTGTCATATATATGCCTGCCTAAATAAGTCACGCTCGCTTTGTTCTTACTTTATTTACCGTTCATTTAATCATGGCTAATGGCGGAAAAATTATAAAATGGAAGGAGGATGGCTTTACCAAAACAATTATTGATGGCGAACCGATTATTCATAAAGCTTGAATTGGTGATCTGTTTTTCTGTGTTAACCTCATAATCGGGATGCGCTGATCAGTGTAATCGGTGTACCAGGAAATCATGCATTGACAAAAGCTCCCCTTTGCTTGTAATGCAAAGTGTGATTAAATGCATTATTTTTAACGCATTATGGAGCACATGCATCGAAGCTTCTCAGCTGTGCTTGTGCTAAGAAAAGGAAAGATTTTAAAAATAACGCAACACGATTGTCAATGTAACCTTTTGTAAGTAGTGCCTGGAGGATTCAGTGTGGAGAAACTCTAGAGAGAGCGTGTGTATTAACTTGTGGATTTTTCTGTGAGTATTTGGTGGCAGTCTGACGGTTGCTTCGGAAGACGGCGTTAGCTGCAGAGCTCAGCTCAGAGTGAAATGGGATGAATGGGCGGGGAGATGATGTCGTGACTCCCCCACCCGCCTTAACCTTCAATCCCCCACAAACACAGTCTCTCGGAATTTGCATAAGCACACCCCTTCACCTACAATTTTAACTTAGTTACAAAGTGATCAAAACTCTCGTTTATATCCTGCGTCCTCTCATTAAACTTGTATCCCGCATTACCTGTGGGCATGTGAAATGCCAGCGGTAGCCTGTCTATGAACTTAATTTAAAGTTTAGGTTTACACCGTGCTTTCTTTCCGAGGTAGCAGCACTCATGAATATGGTATTATATGTCACTCGCTCGCTTCTTATTGTTTCGCTGCCTTCTCAACTATATAATGCATGTTTTCTCAAGTGCTTTTTGGAGGTCTTCCTGGTTTTCTACGCACTGCGTTGACAGTCAGTTCACGTGATTACGTGGGAGGCGTGATGATGTCACACGAAACTCCGCCCCCCACGTCATTGCAGCTCAACTCCATTACAGTTAATGGAGAAAAATACCTTCCAGTTATGACCATTAGGCATAGAATTTCGAAATGAAACCTGCCCAACTTTTGTAAGTAAGCTGTAAGGAATGAGCCTGCCAAATTTCAGCCTTCTACCTACACGGGAAGTTGGAGAATTAGTGATGAGTGAGTGAGTGAGTGAGTGAGGGCTTTGCCTTTTATTAGTATATTTATATATATATGTGGAGCCGACCCGGACACAGACAGGCGGACATGTTGTTTGTCACCACCACATGTATTTTATTTACAATATTTACAATAAATGGTCACTCAGACCCAGTCCAAATAGTGCACAAACCCCAACACACACAGTCCTGGCCACACAATGCCTTCTTCTCAGGCCGCCTCCACTCTCTCTTCTGCCTCGTCCTGCTTCCACCCGACTCCAGCCCTAAATGAAGGGAGACGGCCCCTTTTATATTCTCCCGGATGATCTCCAGGTGATTCCCGACACTCCTTCGTTGGCCACTCCCCAGCGTGGCGAATGTGCCGGCTGTTCTCCCGGCAGCTCTCCGCGTGTCCTCTTAAATCTTCCCCCCAGCACTTCCTGGTGTGGAGGAAGTGCTGAGGTCACAAGTCCCCAAGGCATTGGGGCGCCTCCTGGCGGTGACCCCGTGCCCCCTACAGGGTGGGGCTTCCATGCCATGAACCCATGGCCCCCAAAGCAACCAGGAAGGTGGCCCCCACGTGATCCCAGATGGGTGCACGCCCACTTCCGGTCCTTGAAGGCGTCCCGGCCGGGTCGTCGCCCCTGGCATTCTCGACAATATATATATATATATATATATACAGTATATTGTAATAAGAAGAGACTTGAGGCATGGCAAGGTTTGGGGCAGCCACCCGTTTAATGCGAAAGCAATTGATTCATGTAAGGCAAGTTTACACGACAGAGTCCAAAACAGAACTGCCTCCCAGAGCAAAGGCAGGAGGCTTTATAGGATGGTGGGCGGAAGTGATGTCGTCCTCTGTGCCGGAATCGGATGTGATGTCGTCCTCGGGGCCGGGACCGGAAGTGATGTGTCCCGCTTCGAGGTGGCGGCTCTGGTGGGATTTACCGGGAAAGACCTGTAGAGAACTTAGAAAGAGCGTTAGCGTACCCCGCCCCCCCGGGCAGATGTATAATCAGTCCTCTCTAAGCCCTTCAGCTGCCTCCAATGCACACGTGTGTGGCAATATATATATATATATATATGTGTATATATATATATATATATATATATATAGTATAGTATACAGTAATCCCTTGTTTATCGCGGGAAATAGGTTCCAAGGCCGACCGCAATAACTGAATTTCCGCGAAGTAGGGACACCATATTTATTTAATAATTTAATGTGTATTTGGACGTTTTTAAACCCTCCCTGTACTGTTTACAACCCACCCTTTACTCTATTAATAACAGGGACAACTGTTAAGAAATATGAAATCTGTAGATAAGTTTACAGTTACTGTATAGTGATGTACACGTACCTATATATGACGTGATGATGATGATAAATATGCTGTGCAGTAAAAATGATGACGATGAAAGTGATGATGAATTTTACTGCGCAGCCGATGACTGTATTTTACGTCTCTTCAGAAGGCGGTGCCATTTCCTGGGGCACCTCTTCCAAGGTTTCCGAAGGTGTATCCTTAGTTAGTAGTAGGAACTGGCTATTTTTTGTGAGGCTGCAAAAACATTGTGATCGGCAGCTGCTGCCACTTAGTCACCGAACTTGTTTTGTTGTTCTTAGACTAGGAAATACTACTACTTCAGTGAACCCTCATTTATCACGGTTAATCCGTTCCAGACTCTACCGTGATAAATAAATTTTCGCGAAGTAGGATTCTTTATTTATAAATCGAATATTTTCGCAGTTAGAGTATAGAAAACCTGTTTACGACCTTCTAAATACGTTTTTTAACATTATTAGAGCCCTCTAGACATGAAATAACACCCTTTAGTCAACATTACACTCGTATTACCCAATATATTAGACAAAATAAGAGAAAATAAGACATATTAGATGTTACAAATATCATATTACTAGGCACACTCGCCTTTTAAGGCGACCAACTTTTATCCTCAATTTTTGTGCGCTCCATGTGTACATCAGGCATGTAAGTGTAGGGAATGAGAAGATCAAAGTGCCCATTCATAACATCTCCTGAAAACCTAAGTTTTTTTTATCCCCTCAAGTGCCTGTCCAAAGTCGTACAATGTCAGCCCGAATCTGTACCGCTAAAGACGGAGTTTCATGCATTAAATAAGCTATAGATGAGAATAAGCAAGCACCATCTCCCCTGATATTTACTACACGGTGAGGCATTTGTACTCCATCAACATTAATTATTTCCAGAGACATAATTCAAAAACAAGGGAACGGTGACAGCACTAGAACTCTGCTCACATCGCGTCGCTTCGTACCTCAAGCCGCAAGTAGTAAGTCTGTAATAAGCGGAATACCGCTATGCTTTGCACTCACGGGACGGAAGGACAATCCCGAACGCTTTTATATAGTAGATTATTGTACTGTACATTTAATTGCACACAACCAATAACCTATGAAGGCACGACCTTAGTAGTAGACTCTTTAGAGGTGGTGCAGTATCTTCAGCAGGTGAGTTGTTGTCTTCAGTGAAGAAGTACTAGGAGTAGGCAGTGGGTGTCTGGGTGCGCGGCTGAAGAACATCTTGATAGGCAGTTGCTGGCGCTGTCTTTTCATATGCGAGAGGAGGCTTTTGTAGGGTATTGCCATCTTTAATCATATCCAAGAGTTTCCCCTTCTCCTGGATAGTAAGCATCTTCCTCCGGCGCTTAGTTTTATTGTCAGAAGGCTTAGAAAAGCAACACGTTTAGGAGCCATCATAGGGCTTAGAAAAAAGTTCTCAGAAAGCGCATACGTAGTGACGTAAGCGTGTATGAGAAAAAAAATCGCGATAGAGTGAAGCCACGAAAGTCGAAGCATGATATAGCGAGGGATCACTGTATATTTAAAAACCCACGAAGTCATGAATCCGTGAAAAGTGAACCGCGAAGTAGCGAGGGATTACTATATATATATATACTAGCAGAATACCCGCGCTTCGCAGCGGAGAAGTAGTGTGTTAAAGAAGTTATGAAAAAGAAAAGCAAACATTTTAAAAATAACGTAAGATGATTGTTAATGTAATTGTTTTGTCATTGATATGAGTGTTGTTGTCATATCTATCTATTTATATTATATATATATATATATAGCAAAATACCTGCGATTGGCAGCGGAGAAGTAAAAAGAAAAGGAAACATTTTAATAATAATGTAACATGATTGACAATGTAATTGTTTTGTCATTGTCATGAGTGTTGCTGGCATATATATATATATATATATACACACACTGTATATATACACACACACATATATACATACTGTATATACAACATATACATATCTACATATATACTGTATATACACATATATATATATAAATCTACATATATATATCTACATATATATATTAGGGTGGGACTCGATTAAAAAATTAATCCAATTAATTAGAGGCTGTGTAAGAATTAATCTTGATTAATCCTATGAAATCGCACACGTAAATTTGCCCCAAATCGCAAATGTTTTTTTTTAATTTAAAACGGTTTTAGTGGGCTTACAGAATCAAATAATAGACATGGACATGAATATTGTAAACTGAAGCTGTTTTAATTTCTGAAAAAAAAAAAGCTTTTAAACTGCATTTGAATTCAAAACAGAAACAAAAATATCATCCCTGGTTAAAATTGGGCAGACTTAAAAATAAAGTGGTAGTTTAAGTACTTTAAGTACATTTTCAGAATAGTATTGTCTTTAAATAATAATAACCAAAATTTCAACATAAAGTGCAGTTTTCTTCTTAAAAAAATAAGTCAGAAACATAAAAGGTAATTTGACCAGCTTACTCTTTAAACTCTGAGTAACATTAGCCAAAATTATTTTGTACATTAGGCTAAAACAGTGTGATCATTGAACATTTTGTAATTAGATGTATTTAGAATTACTAACGGTCACGGAAGTGCAATGATCCCCAGTAAGAGCCACAAAGTCCGCTTTGTAATGCATCTAATTTTGCTTGCTTTTCAGTGTGCACAAAACCATGCTTTTATCAAGGCTTTGCTCGGGTAGTCGAAATGATCAGTCGAGGAACGCGCTTTATTCCGACTCTAACATTTTTGTAGCTGTGATGTGTGCATCAGTGTAATGGATGTACCAGGAAATCATGCATTGACAAAAGTTCCCGCTTGCTTGGAATTGAAAGTGTGATTAAATGCATTATTTTTAACGCTTATGGAGTACATGCATCGAAGCTTCTCAGCTGTGCTTGTGCTAAGAAAGGGAAAATTTTAAAAATAACGTAACATGATTCTGCGTTAACCTAATATTTTTCATACGCCCCAAACCAAGGAGATGCTAAGGTAAAATGAATCGGTAGCGCATACATAGTCAGTACATCCCTCTCGAATCGAACCTCGAATGTCGGCGTTAGAGGCTTAAGACTCTACAAATTAGCCACAGTGTGTGGCTTGTCTATGCTAAAGTATGTATTGTAGATCGGGTATATATATACATTTATATATATATACCCGTATGCAGTGGAGAAGTAGAAGTTATGAAAAGAAAAGGGAACATTTTAAAAATAACGTAACATGATTGTCAATATACAGTAATTGTTTTGTGAGTGTTATTGAATGTTGCTGTCATCAAGGATTTGATTATCATTATTTCTTTCAATCAGGCTCGTATTTGTAGGATGTGTTCAAGTTACATTCCGTGTTTGTCAATCGTTGTAAAGATAAGAGGTTTCATTCATCGATTAGTTCCTTACTGCATCAATAAACAGCTCGCCTTCCTTTTATCTGTGATGTGACAAACTGCATTTTTTTTACACTGTCTTCCTTTAGCAGGACATTCACTTTTTCCACCGTGTGCTTTGTTTCCGCAGTAGCTGCACTTATGAATATGATTGTATGTATAAGACGCTTCATATTTTTTGCTGCCTTCTCAATTGTGTAATTCGGTTTTGTTCAGCACTCTTTGGAACTGTTGCTTTTTGTCTGCGCATTGCGCCAGTTCACGCGAGCCGCTTGGTGTTCTTGCATCGAAGGTTCCCAGCTGTACTGGTGCCATCTCGTGTAATGTCAGCTAAGACCCGCACTTAAAAGTTTCTCTCGCAGTTTCAATGAGTTTGTGCCAAACACCACCCTGACCATCTCATCTTCCTCTGCATAAGCACAGTCCTTCACCCGTGAACATTTACCGGCAGTGTTTGTATTGGATTGCCGCTGATGGACGGCCTTATATGGGCAGGCACTAAATTACAAACGCTAGTGGCAGCCTGTCTATGAACTTAATTTAATATAAACTTACGGTTCACGCCGTGCTTTGTTTCCGCAGTAGCTGTATGAATATGCTTGTATGCATCATTTGCTTTATAATGTTTTTCTGCCTTCTCAATTGTGAAATGGCGTTTTGTGCTCATCGCTGTTTGGAGTTCTTCCTTGTTCTCTACGTACTTACGTAGGAGGCGTGATGATGTCACACGAAACTCCCCCCACGCCATCTCCAACTCAAGACTCCATTACATTATATGGGGAAAAATAGCTTCCAGTTATGACCCTTACGCGTAGAATTTCGAAATGAAACCTGCCCAACTTTTGTAAGTAAGCTGTAAGGAATAAGCCTGCCAAATTTCAGCCTTCTACCTACACGGGAAGTTGGAGAATTAGTGATGAGTCAGTGAGTCAGTGAGTGAGTCAGTGAGTGAGTGAGTGAGGGCTTTGCCTTTTATTAGTATATATATATATAATATTGTGAACCCAGCCCGGACACAGACAGGCGGACATGTTGATTTCCACCACCACACGTTTATTTTCCACAAATATTTACAAGTTAAATGTCACTAAGACACAGTCTGTGCACAAACACAAACCCTACACACAGTCCTGGCCACTCAATGCCTCCTTCTCCGGGCCGCCCCCAATCTCCTCTCGTGCTTCGTCCTTCTTCCATCCGATTCCAGCTTCGACTGACGGGAGACGGCCCCTTTTATTCATGTCCCGGATGAGCTCCAGGTGTTCCCGGCACTCCCCCGTTGGCCATGCCCCAGCGTGGCGGAAGTGCTGGCTGTTCTCCCGGCAGCTCACCGGGTGTCCTTTTTAATCTTCCCCCCCAGCAGTTCCAGGTGTGGCGGAAGTGCTGAGGTAACAGGTCCCCAAGGCATTGTGGCGCCTCCTGGCGGTGACCACGGGCCCCTGCATTGTGGGGCTTCCATGCCCTCACCCCGAGACCCCCAAAGCAACCAGGGCGGCGGCCCCCACATGATCCAGGGTGGGCGCAGACCCACATCCGGTCCCTCATGGCGTCCCGGCCGGGTCGTTGCCCCTGGCATCCCTGACAGTGCCCCACAACCAACGAAGACCACTCGGGAGGAGCGGCAGCATACCCCCGAAGCGGGTCCTACTCCAGGACCGCCGAGGTCCGGTCCTGCTCTTCAAATAGGAATAGGGACAGAGACGTGGCCTGAGCACCACCACTTGGTGCCCTCCTGTGCCTCGCACAGGTTGCGCTCCCCCCTCTTACCGGCACCCTGGGGCCCCCTCGTTTGGCACCCCGTCCGAGGCCTCTGTGCCCCTTTGTTCGGAGCCACTCGCTTCATTGCAGCCTCCTCCAGCCGTGGTGGCACCCGCACACCAGCGGAGAGATCTTTCGACAGACGGTCCGACTCCTGAGGGCAGGTCCCCGACGAAGTGGGTCCTACTGCCTGTCCGGGGTCCGTCCCTGTAACAAAGAGAAACACAGGGGCAGAACCGTTGCCTGGGCACCCTTCCTGTGCCACGCACTGGCAGCATTCCCCCCTCCATTCGGCACCCCGGCACTTGCCTGTTCGGCACCCTCTCCACGGATTCCATGTCCCTCCTGGTGTTGGAACCACCGGCACCACCTGCACTCTTTTCCTCTCCACCGACCTCAGGGATTCCCTCTGCCCCCGCAGAGGGCAGCCAGCACCCGGACGCGTGCACCCAGCATCGCATCCCAACCTATCAGAGGAACCAGGATTCCCCCCCGATCCCTCCTATCTCTCTGGGATGCCTTGACGGTCTTAGTCCCCTTATGAAAGAGAAAGGGACTCCTTCCCGTCTGCGTCCCTACAGAGCGGCGCGAGACCGTGGCCGACTCAGGGCGGAGGGCGCTAGGACCCGGGGCACTTAGCAGCCCGTGTCCAACGAGCGTCCTCACGGATTCCCCCCTCGCCGCACGCACAGCCTCCTGCGCTGCACCTACTGTCAGAGGGCTGCTTACTTGAAGCTGATCTTGTGAGTCACAGCCGTGTTCAGCAGACCCTCCCTCATGCTGTAAGGTGACGGCTGTACCTACCTTCCCCGCTGTGCACTTCCGGCTGGAGAATCCAGCGCCGCGCCGTCGGATCGCCAATCGAAGCTCTTCTATGGACGCGACTGCCTTCCTCTCCAGTACCTGCATCTCTGCCCGGAGGACACGTAGCACCTGAAACAAACGCTGCTCTGCGGGCTGGAGGGACGCCTCCAGCTCCGACAGAGCAGCCGGCAAGGACAGGAAGTTAAACAATGCGGAGCCCACCTGTCTGTCAGCCTCCGACGCCGGCAGCTTCCTGAGGGCCTCTTCAAATCCGGGAAGCCCCTGCCTGGAAGACAGAAAACACACGTGGCCCCCAAGGGCCGGCTGCCGTTAGGCAGGGCACTCACCTCCCCGGACTCGTCCAACCGAGGAAACGTCCTCGGCATAGCCTCTCTTGACGCCATGCCATCCCGGGCGCCTCCGGCCAGGGAAAAACGACCTTCTCGCGGACCCCTGGCGGTCCGTAGGGTACTCTCACCCATTCGGGTTGTGTGCACTCCGCTCCCGCGGCACGTGGGTGGGGTCCCCTGCTGCGCCGGGCCGTCCACAACAAGATTTGTTATTTCAGGTCCCCGTCTTGCACCAGACGGAGGATCCTTCCGATTACGCCAGATGTGAACCCGGCCTGGACACAGACAGGTGGACATGTTGATTTCCACCATCACATGTTTATTTTCCACAAATATTTACAAATTAATTGTCACTAAGACACAGTCCGTGCACAAACACAAACCCTACACACAGTCCTGGCCACTCAATGCCTTCTTCCCCGGGACACCTCCAATCTCCTCTCGTGCCTCGTCCTTCTTCCACGCGACTCCAGCCTCGACTGACGGGAGACGGCCCGTTATATTTATTTCCCGGATGAGCTCCAGGTGTCCCCGACACTCCCCCGTTGGCCACGCCCCAGCATGGCGGAAGTGCCGGCTGTTCTCCCGGCAGCTCACCGGGTGTCCTTTTTAATCTTCCCCCCAGCATTTCCGGGTGTGGCGGAAGTGCTGAGGTAACAGGTCCCCAAGGCATTGGGGCGCCTCCTGGCGGTGACCACGGGCCCCTGCAGGGTGGGCCTTCCATGCCCTCAACCGAGGCCCCCAAAGCAACCAGGGCGGCGGCCCCCACGTGATCCAGGGTGGGCGCAGACCCACATCCGGTCCCTCACGGCATCCCGGCCGGGTTGTTGCCCCTGGCATCCCTGACAATATATATATATATATAAACTGCTCAAAAAAATTAAAGGAACACTTTGAAAACACATCAGATCTCAATGGGAAAAAGAAATCCTCCTGGATATCTATACTGATATAGACTGGGTAATGTGTTAGGAACGAAAGGATGCCACATCGTTTGATGGAAATGAAAATGATCAACCTACAGAGCCCTGAATTCAAAGACGCCCCAAAAATCAGAGTGAAAAAATTATGTGGCAGGCTAGTCCATTTTGCCAAAATTTAATTGCAGCAACTCAAAATTGTATGCAGCACTTTGTATGGCCCCTGTATTCTTGTATACATGCCTGACAACATCGGTGCATGCTTCTAATGAGATGACAGATGGTGTTGTGGGGGATCTCCTCCCAGATCTGGACCAGGGCATCACTGAGCTCCTGGACAGTCTGAGGTGCAACCTGGTGGCATTGGATGGACCAAAACATAATGTCCCAGAGGTGTTCTATTGGATTTAGGTCAGGAAAGTGTGGTGGCCAGTCAAGGTATCAATTCCTTCATCCTCCAGGAACTGCCTGCATACTCTCACCACATGAGGCCAGGAATTGTTGTGCACCAGGAGCCACTGTACCAGCATAGGGTCTGACAATGGGTCCAAGGATTTCATCCTGATACCTAATGGCAGCCAAGGTGCCTTTGTCAAGCCTGTAGCGGTCTGTGTGACCCTCCATGGATATGCCTCCCCAGACAATCATTAACCCACCACCAAACTGCTCATGCTGAATGATGTTACAGGCAGCATAATGTTCTCCATGGCTTCTCCAGACCCTTTCACTTCTGTCACGTGCTCAGGGTGAACCTGCTCTCATCTGTAAAAAGCACAGGGCACCAGTGGTGCATCTGCCAATTCTGGTATTCTATGGCGACTGCCAATCTAGCTGCATGCTGCTGGGCAGTGAGCTCAGGGCCCAATTGAGGACATGGGGCCCTTGGGTCACCCTCATGAAGTCTTTCTGGTTGTTTGGTCAGAGACATTCACACCAGTGGCCTGCTGGAGGTCATTTTGTAGGGCTCTGGCAGTGCTCATACTGTTCCTCCTTGCCCAAAGGAGCAGATACTGGTCCTGCTGATGGGTTATGGACCTTCTATGGCCCTCTCCAGCTCTCCTAGAGTAACTACTTGTCTCCTAGAATCTCCTCCATGCCCTTGAGACTATGCAGGGAGACACAGCAAACCTTCTGGCAATGACACGTATTGATGTGCCATCCTGGAGAAGTTGGACTACCTGTGCAACCTCTGTAGGGTCCAGGTATCGCCTCATGCTACCAGTAGTGACACGGACTGTAGCCAAATGCAAAACTAGTGAAGAAACAGTCAGAAAAGATGAGGAGGGCAAAATGTCAGTGGCCTCCACCTGTTAAACCATTCCTGTTTTGGGGGTCATCTCATTGTTGCCCCTCTAGTGCATCTGTTGTTAATTTCATTAACACCACAGCAGCTGAAACTGATTAACAACCCCTCTGCTACTTAACTGACCAGATTAATATCCCATAAGTTTCATTGACTTTATGCTATACTCTGATGAAAAAGTGTTCCTTTAATTCTTTTGAGCAGTATATATATATATATATATGTGTATATATATATATATATATATATATATATATATATATATATATACATACAGATTTTTGCTAAAGAGCTGCACTGCATTAATCATTTATCATGCAAATGCAATCACACCTGTGATCAGTCAGTGCCGTGGTGATGCCCTGATGTGTAGTACTAGAGAGTGTGGATATGACTTACTCCGTGCCTCCCCTTCTGTCGTTACCTGAAAGCAGAAGGTGAGGCACACCCACTCTAGAAAAATAAATAATTAAGTGAACATCTCACAAACTTCCACTTGAATAGATACAGAATATAAAAAACAGGGAGAAAATTTGTGCAAATTGGTTGGATTTATTATACTTCACTGAAGTAGAGATAGATTTTAGAAAGGCAATTATTTCAGTAAATATTAATACAACAACTTCAGTATTGTGGTTTATCTTTAACAACAATTCTCTTAAGAAAGCTGTGGTTTATTTTGCTCATTCTGGTAGCCAGTTATATCTTTAAAATGGAATTAACCACAATTACACTCAAGGCATATTTTTTAAAATCTTCCAAATTAATCTGATGCGTACCATTTGGTTCATAAAACATTCACATTTATAATGCACTTTAATAGACAATTTAAGTTCTACGGAATAAAATTTTTCCACACATACTGTATAAACATTATATCAGCTTGAATTGATATTATACCACAATGATTCAACTTCAATACAATGTAACAAAATGGCATTTACTAATCTTAGAGTCAGTGTTCTACTGAAGAAAGCTCTGGACAGTTGTAGCTTCTGTTAAATTTAAGTGTTCTGCCTGGATTGCACAAAGAACTAATAGTAAGGATAGGTCATTGATAGCAAGTCATACACTTTGCAGTTCAGTGGAAGACAGGATAACAGTAATTCTCCAATAATTTACCAAGGCAAAGTATATTGCTATTCAAAGTTCACTCTTGCACACAAAAGAATTTTCATTTAATAAGTCACCAGTACTTAGTCATTGTGTCTCTAGAGTAGATTGTGGTTGGTGGGGTAGTGTTCCATTAACTCAAATTCCATAAGGTAGCAACAAAAATGTTTTTGTGCTTCTAAGAAGGAGAGCTGGCATCCTTTATTTCAGTACTCGAATAACAAGACACTGCAAGACCTTTAACTCTCCCGGCACAAGGACACTCCTCTAAACCCTCTTGTCTTCTCCAGCACACACTAGCATTTCAATAATTGGGCTTGTTAGAATCCACCTCAATATCTTGTGCATGCAATATATAGATATTGTTTGTACAATGTATAACTTGTGGTCACAAGATATTACTTGTACCCATAAAATCTTGTTTGCACAAGATTAAAAAGACACTGTTCTCTAGCACTTAAGGGGCTCTATATTAGATAGCTTAAGAAGAGGAAAAAATGCTTACCTCAACATGCTTATTTAAATTTGATGGTCAAATCTTGAACGTAGAGATTTCTTTAGGTGTTGGCAGGCACAGATGACACTGTATTTTATACGAACCATTTTTGTGATCAAATACGTCCATGGAGATGATAGCTTATACTGTGATATGAATAACACAACCCAAGAATTGCATATGAGAGCCACCTCTGCTGTGAAATTAGGCTTTGGGGCCTTTTCATTGTAGGCAGTGATATGGCTGTATGTCTTACAGCACGTTTTTGTTTTCAGTGCAAGCAACTGTCATTCACTCTGGGTGCAACAGAGAGGCATGCACAACCAAAGAATTGGAGATGCGGGATTCCTCTGCTATGTTATTGGGCTTCTGTACCATCAAACATGAAATGTTTCTGTTGGGAAAAGAGCCACAATGACATCAGATGGCAGTGAAGGACATTGAAGCAACCTCATCAGAGTGGCAGGAGTGTTTCTAGTATTAATAATATTAATGAGCTTTCTTTTTTTAGTGATCACCACTACAGTATATCAAGTTCAGGATTTATAATACCATGGCTCCAGCCAATATAATTTTATGAGTGCTCATATGGGGAACTGATGGTAATACATTTTGGGTAAAATCTTTATCGTTCACATTAGGTGGATAAATATTTATTAAAATTACTTTAGATTTGAATAAATTACCATCATCATGACATCTGCTACAAATGAAATTGTTTTATGCAATAATATTCCTACATCTCTAGTTTTCTTTAAATAGCTGGAGTGAAAAATGTGGCCGATCCAGTCTCTTTGCAATCAAAACTGGTCCTTACTTGTTAAGTGAGTCTCCTGTAAAAGTACTATCTTAGCATTTAGGCCTGTTAGTTGGGAGAAAACGTTTTTCTCTTTAGATCGTGATTGAGAACCTTTGACATTCCAGCTTACAAAGTTCACTATTTGGTGAGAGAGACAATGCTTCTGAGCTATTGAGGTTATTTTGAATTCTAAAGTAAAAGTAGTGTGTTGTTTCATAATTTAAAATTAGCTTTAAACTTGATTTCATATGATTACCAGGTATTATGGCTAGGGGCATAATTTATGTTGACATTTACAGTTGTGAGGGTAAAAGGAATAGATAAGAAGTAACATGCTCTCTGTCTCTTCTCCAAAACTCTCCCAGACCTCTCCCATGTTGTCTACCCAAGTGAGACTATCAAGTATATTTCTAACGTACTATTGCTTTTACTCAAGTATCATTTCTATGTACTTTTTACAAGTCTGTATATAATAGAAGACGATAGTCACCAATGCTGTATAATGGAAAAAGATGTGAAAAAGGTCCAGGAAAAAATGAAAAATAAAATCTCATGTTACTAGTGTTGCATAATCTAAATTATCTCAATTATCCAGTCTTATCCTTGAAATATGCAAAATGGATACTTCTTTGATAAAATATTGCTGTATACTTACTGTAATTACTTTCAGAGTGATCTGCACACAACATAAACATTAAATTAGACTCTTGTAGAATTGACATTTTGAATTGAAAACAGGACTCTTGACCAACAAATGAAGGGAGAGGGGAGTCTTAATTTAAAAAGAAGCCTCCAATTTAGCTTTAGTTTCCTGTTTATAATGTGGACTGTTCATGAAACTAACAATATTTTTGTAAAAAAAGCTCATGATTATCTATCTATCTATCTATCTATCTATCTATCTATCTATCTATCTATCTATCTATCTATCTATCTATCTATCTATCTTTCTGTCTGTCTAGGTTTTCAGCATATGACTGGATAATAACACGACTACTGTGAGTTTTTTTTACTTTTTCCCCACAGATGTTTTTTATATAACTTGTCATTGTACAGTATTAGTCACTATTATCTTCTGTTATGTTAAAAACAGTTTTCTCTCCATTCTGCATGAAAACAGGAATCAAAAATTTGCTTTGCCACCACTACAAAGTACATGGGAAAGTAGCATGTAAAACATATCATTTTTGGCTTGAATATTCCTTAAAAAAAACCCAAAAAATACTACACGAGTAACAAAACTTTGGATTGTATCATGGGCAGTGTGCCACCTGTCTAAATGAGTAGAAATCTAAATAATCAGTCTAGACCCCATGTTTTTTATTTGATACCTGGGTTGTCCTTTTGGTCTGGTATAATAATATGCACACAATTCCTTTCATTAGCAACTCTAACTTAGTCATGTCAGGGCTTTGGTTTCTCAACATGTAAGTCAATTTATTATTATTTTCACTCATCCTTTCCCCAATGCATGAAGTTATCAGTTATTAGCATTACAACTGTAATCCTAATTTATGTGGACCGAGTGGGTGTAAGAAAGTTCCTACCATGCTTACTAATGCCTGGCGTATAACTTCAGACAACAGAATAGGCAGATAGGACCAATTTTCATATTTTTAACCCTAATTGATATTTTTGGTTTTATTTATTTGTTTATGTATTTTGACCCTTCTTCTACAGCTTTGCCTATTTACAAATTTTTCTTCCTAACCTAAGCAACTGTACATATACACAAACACACACAAACCCTTGTCGTTTTTAATAAGATGGATGGTAAATAACTAGTTCTTTAAGTAATGTACATTGACTAATGCCTAACCTGGTCAGAAATAATAAATCATATTAATGAATAATAATAAATAATGATAAAAATGTGAAAAATATTCAGAATGCATTTTAGTTACAAGATTAACTATTTGTAAGTGCATAGTAAAATTTTGAAAAATAAAAAGCTGAAATTGTCTTTATTTTACTACCTTTATAGTATAGAGTGCAGTGGTGGCTCTAAGGCTAGGGCTCTGTGCTGACAATCGGAAGGTTGCCAGTTCAAATCCCATATGCTCCAGAAGTGACTCTACTCCATTAGACCCTTCAGCAAGGCCCTTAACCTGCAATTGCTTCATCCTGGGTATGACGTTACTCAGCATCCAGCCCTGCAAGCAGGTCCTCCAACATACAGGGAGAACTTAGGGGTTGGTGGCAGGATTGGTCCTCTAGGCGCTGTTAAAAAAAAAATAAACTCTCACTGTTCCAGTGTTGTGCTTAGGTGTCACTCAGGTCCCAATCCTGGTGGTTCAGCATGTGGTGGGCACAGCAGCACACTATCAGCACATACTCCCAGCCTCTTTATTTTGCGAATTTTAAATATTGCAACATAAACCTATTGAAATACAACAAACAAATATACATGTTGTATATGCTTCACAATCATTTAGACCTAAAGGCAAGGGTGGTACACATAATATACACATAATATATTTTATATGAAAATATTGATTTCAATAATGCTTTAACAACTGAAATAATTGTAATACAACCCTATGAAAAATTCTAATAAAAATAAAAAAGAACTGATTTGTAAATTTATTTTGACATGTATTATGCTGAGCCAGTCCAGCCCATCTGGGATGAAGATTATAGGGCATTCTGGCCAGGTTGTGTCTTCATTCTAGTGGTCCTTCCATTAAGGCATCCAGTCCAGGTGATAGATTATCCTCCATCCCAGCCGGAATGGCTGTCCTTAATCTTGGGCATTTTCAAGATAACACATTTATTCTGAAACTGACATTCCAAAAACTTTGGGACAAGTGGTAGTTTAGGACTAATAATGATGTGGCCAGTTAAAAATAACAAGGCAATGGGAAACAGGTGATGTTTAACAGGTAATCATGTTATATAATATTTAAAGAGCCTCCTAAAAAAGTGTATCCCTACAATTCAAAATATAATAAAAAGTTTCAAGGAATCTGGTTAAATCTCAGTGCATGAAGGCAAAGGTCAAGAAGTGCTTCTGAATACATGTGATCTCCAATCTGTCAGACTTCATCATCTTAAAAACTGTTTTTTGTCTGTAATTTCATGACAAGGGCTGGGGAATACTTTGGTAAACGTTTGTCAATCAATACCATTCGCCACTAAACCCACAAATGCAAGTTAAAGCTTAATAATGCAAAACGGAAGCCATATATGAATGCTGTCCAGAACTGCCGTTGACCTCTCTGGGCTCTGTCTCATCTATAGTGGAAATTATCACAGAGGAATTCTGTTTCATGGTCCGACAAATCAACATTTCAGATATTTTTTTGAAAAAAAAAAAAAACAGCCATCGCCAAAGAGAAAAAGGATCATCCAAGCTTTTATCACCATCATCTCCAAAAGTCAATATGTGTCAAGGTATGGGGGTGTATTAGTGCTCATGGTATAGGTACGTTGCACATCTGTGAGGAAACCATTAATGGTGAAAGATC